>NC_084734.1:61471608-61599108 GCF_033978785.1 Entelurus aequoreus | reverse complement strand
AGGGTAAGGTTATAATTTTCATTGGCTATTAGTGTGAGCCCTCCACCCCTTTTAAGGGGATGGGCAATATGTGCACTCATATAGTTAGGACGAGATGCCTCGTAGAGCATTTGGTTTTAGCCGTGTTTTGCTGAGACCAATGACATTAAGATTGTTGTCTTTAATGACCTCATTGACTAATAATATTTTGGGAGACAATGATCTGATGTTCAAAAAGCCCATGTTATAGGTAGTGGGCTGTTTTGAGGAAATGGTGTTAATGGTATCCATAGTACTGATATTAATAACCTTATGTTTATTTTGTGTAGTGCGCCTGAAATCATTTTGATCACATCTAGAAATTGATATGATGGGGATCTTGAGATTATTTGCTTGGTGCTGCGATAGATTTAACAAGTCGTAATTTGCCACCTCTGTAGAATGCATGTCCACCTCTGGCACAGTCACAACAGAAAAACAACAACATTATGTGAGTTGTGTATTATTCTACGAGAAATGATATGTGTGCAAACATTTTCCCTGGTGCTGGTTAGTTCTAGCTTAACCGACTCTTCACCCGGGCAAACATACACTGTAATTGCATGTGTCCGAGCTTGCTCTAGTGTAGATAGTACTTTATTGATTCCTTCAGGAGAGTTCCCTCAGGAAAATTTAAAAGTTGGTCAAGCTTGACTCAAATAGTAGTCTATATTTCTGGACAGAGTGATGGTGCCTTCCCAGTTAGGGTCTCTCCTCAGCAAGCCCAATTTGCCCCTGAAAGAGGGCCAATTATCATTAAACGTTAGTCCCTGTTCTCTACAAAAACTAGGGAATGGTGCTATTACCCAAGGCAGTACTAACACAAAAAATACTTACAATTAATTAATCGCAGTGATTTAATTTCAAATAGAGCAATGATATCAAAAATAATTTTCATTAAGGTCGTTCCAAACAAAAAAGTAACTAGAAAAGCACTCGGATAGCGCAGACTTCCACCAAAATACTGAGAAGCTGCAGACGCTGTTTGACATATTTCAGTTTGTTGTGTGTAGTCCTCACTCAACAAACTGGATGGTGAAGCATTTGGTACACAAACATGCACATCGCTTGTTGTGAATGCCTTTCTGTAAGCAACTTTACCGGTCAGTCCCTCAAAGATGTCGGATATAGTGTTGCCAGATGTGAGGACTGAAGCATGCAACAGCTCTAAGAAAACAAGTTGTTTATGATAAGCAGATACTATGCAGAATTGGTAACACTGGATGCAGAATCAGCGAAGGAGACACTGCATTTGTCCGCTGAAAAGGCAAATGCTGTACGATATTATTACATTATTGCATTAAACTATGGTAGTTGTTTGTGGTATATTATATTGTATACATTATTAAACAGTTGTTTCTTATCTGTAAGTTTTTTTGGGGGGGAGGGCCAAGCACGGATTATATTAATATAAATGAATTTCAATCGGTGGGGCTGATTTGAATATTTAAGTTAAAGTTAAAGTACTTGAGTGTTCTGAGATACACTCTTGGTTGTGGAATCCAATTTGAGGTACCACGGTACAGAAAAACACTGAAAAGATATGCAATGAAGCACTGAGCATCGACGGCACACACCTCCCCCTCATGGATGCACCGCACTGCGGGAAAGAACATGTTGAGAGTGACGCAGATCATCCAAATTGTATAAACACTTCTTTCTTGTCCCATTTGTGACATTTCTTTAAAAACTTACTTTTAAATCCCAGCAATGTTGCTAACTAAAAACAGACATAATAACAATCAACCCCCAGCGAAAACATATCTTCCTGGCAGAGTTAATTAATAGAATGATACATTTAATCGCCAAGTCTGTGTGTGTTTATGTTCATTGTCTCTTTCAAAGAAAGATGCACAAGGGTTTACTCTTGGTATCGGTTATTTTGGTAATCGACCAATCTATCGATTAGTCAATTATTCACGTAATTTAGATGAACAACACTTTATAGCCTCAATGCGTATCATGGGAAAAATTGTTGAAATCAACAATTTTTGTGATTGCCCTCAACTTTATTATTTTTTTCAATTAAATGCACATCATCAAGATTGAAATTACACCTTTAACATTTGCATTATTTAATATGAAACATTTTAAAAACTATTTCATGATCTGCGTGGCAGATCACAGCATCCACACTCCACTGCTGTCACATGCGTTTTATTGCAGCAGCCGTGCGCAAATTATGTCCGCTTATTTAAAGCTCTGGACACTCCATGTGGTATTAGTTACAAATTGTATTAGTCGATTAAATGATTAATTGAAGTAACATCATTTTTATAATCAATCATATTTGTTCTTTAGCAAAATTAGAAATGTAGTGAACCCACTAGTCCACCTTGTTGTCTCTGTGGGTGGAGGCGGGACTGCTAGCGTACACACACAAAATAAATTCAGCCTCATAATTTAAGGTAACATTGTAGAAATAATCCAGATTAACCCCAAAATCCCATTTCTGACATATTTTGAAAGTTTAATTGAAAATCTACCCATATATATTTTGAGCTATGTTGCTAACTAAGTAACCCACTGACAGAACCCAGCTAACACATAACCTCCATTTGGAGGTAAAAACACCTTCAAAATATATTATGTTTCCTCCTCTTTGTTATAGCTATCAAAAGTATGTTTTTTTGTATTTCCCAATGTTACTGATTTCACATAGTCACCTCATAAAGTGATATGCACATACACAAATTTGAACAACCCAATAGAAAAAACTAAGACAATATAACAATCATATTGATCTCCTTACACTAGTATAGATCTAACACTGTTATTGATATCTATATTTTAACCGATCTGCCCACCTCTACAACAGACTGTCTACATCATTTAAAGACATCATCCCCAGGTGTTTGTTGTGATTTCTAATCAAAATAGATGAGTACTCTCACATTGCATGTTTCCTCATAAGACAGACCCATGCCATCCCTCGGTGTATCTCTGTGGTGTGTGTGGTGGAGCTTTAAAACGTTCAGTTAACCTCTTTGTCCTGAGAGGGATCTCTTTTTCAGTTGCCTCAGCAAACACAAAATAGAAACCCTGTTTGAATGTACGCCTGTGAAAATATGAAACAATGGAGGCCTATTTTATTCCTGTGCATCCTGCTCGCCAATTCTTTCTCCTCTCTTCATCCCTTTCCTCTTCTCCCTTTCCATTTATCTCTGTCAGCCTCTGTTCATAGTAGCCGCAGCTTTATTAACAGTGAGAAGAAGAGAAAGAGCATAGTTGCTTGTTTCAGATTGCAAACTCTTAAGAGATTCATTCTTGTGCTATGTAAGATGGAGAAAAAAAGAAGTCGTTTGTAAACGTCAGACTGTGATATAGTTGTGTTAAGAAAAACAAGGAATTTGGAAAAACAGGTTGAAGTGCGCGGCTGCACTGTGTTGACTGCAGCTGGAACATTATCATGCCGAACAGCACCTCTTTTTGGACCAGCCAGTCCACAGTGGTACGGCCTCTGCTCTGTTACAGTCTGAATAAGCCTATAAGAAGCGTTTTTTTTCTTGCCAGAATTTGAACACTACGCTCACAGGGGTTTCCATTTCATGTTTTTCCAAGGTAGAAGGTCTCGGATCAGCAAAGAACACACTAAACGTGTGTCTCTGACCATGACAATGTGATTGTCCGTCCGTTTTAAGCAGCTTTTGGCTAAGAACAAAAGGCATCTTCTTTCATAAAATTGCACAGACTCAATTTTGTCAACTCACAGGGGGGTTCATTTTTTTTGCATAAGCTAAATTTGTATTGTATTGAATCTGCAGGGCGACGCCGGAAACTAAGCTTGGACTTGTTTATGTAAACATCCATCCAATCTCAACTGCATTGGATCGGCTTTACAAGCAAACATGTTGTAGGGAGGTAATTTCTTGAACGCCACCTCCCTCAATAGATAGATTCCTGTGACTATGACACACAGAGAGAAACGAGGCCGCATGTAATTAAGTTCTACATGTGCAAATATATTTGTGAAGCATTGCTTATGAGATCCACTGTATAATCACATTGCCCCAAAAGGGAGAGACTGCTTACTTAGCATTTAAATAGGTTCCTTCCCTCTGCAAATGTTTGTGTGCGTCTGTGTGCACGTGCGTGTGTGTGAAGCGTACATATTGCACAACACTATTTCTTTATGTGTGCCTCCCTGTGCGCGATACAGGGAGGAATGTTTCCAAATGTGTGTGAATAATGTATTGTAAGTGTGTGCGCACAAATGTGTGTGTGTGTGTGAGCAATACATCTTGTCTGCACATTATTTCTTAGGGCTCCCAGTGGACTATTGCAATGTCAATAGAGCAGGCTTTAAAATGGGTGCAAAGGGAATATTATGGAAAATTAAGTGTGCTTGACTGTGTGTGTAACAATGTGTGTGTGTGTGTTTTTGACAAAGTCTGAATATTGTTTTCACAATAAGGGTTTAAGGATTAATTCACATTAGTTTAATATCCGTGGAGGTAGAATAAATCACCATGTTGGTGGTTGTGTGCGTGTATCTGAGCACTTAATGTTCCCCGTCCGCTTCACATAAGCGTTATTATTGAAATGAAACCTAACGTCAACTCCTGCCCTGGAGCTTATTTAGTTTACCTGTGCTGAGGGATTTGACCCACTATAATGCCTAAACTGTTCTATTCTCTTCTGGCAATGTTTATTTGAAAGAATCTCAGCACTAAGTGACTTAGCTGTATTCCCTTTCCCAGAAGTAGGGACATCTTTAGACATGTATTACCTTTTGCGGATCGTATTGTCCTAACGTTCTCTCAAATATAACAAAAAAAGTAATATTTTTATACATGTTTCAAACTTGTACTTATTTTCAACACATACTTAAGCAGTTTTAGCTGTGGGCCAAATGTGCAATTGCCTAGTGTAGCATTCTTAAGGGGGCGCCACAAGGATGAGATGGGGAAAAAGAGGAACGTATATTTGAGCTTAGCACTGATTTGCGAGTCAGGTCAGGATATGTGTGTCAGGTTGGCACCCAATACAAGTGGGATACTGACTCACATGGAGCAAGAGTCTCAAACATTATGGCGAGCTTGAGTTACATAAGAACTTGCCTAAGGCTACACTTCGACTCCGGCTCTTTTCTTGGCAAATAGCAGCTTAGCAAATATTTTCTCATACAGCACAAAAGAATAGAGGGTCATCAACACAAATCACTATCTCACTCACTGAGCATGCAAGTAGGCCCATGTGCACACCTCCAACACGCTATAATGTTTAAATTCACTACAGAACTGTCAAATAACAAAACCATAATGGAAAAGAGTTGAGGCCATTAGGTGCACAATTTACAAAATCATATTTCAATTAATCAATCAATGTATATTTATATAGCCCTAAATCACAAGTGTCTCAAAGGGCTGTACAAGCCACAACGACATCCTCGGAACAGAGCCCACATACGGGCAAGGAAAACTCACCCCAGTGGGACGTCAATGTGAATGACTATGAGAAACCTTGGACAGGACCGCATATGTGGGTAACCCCCCCCTCTAGGGGAAACCGAAAGCAATGGATGTCGAGTGGGTCTGACATAATATTGTGAAAGTTCAACACATCAGCGAAAGTCCAGTCCATAGTGGGGCCAGCAGGAACCATCCCGAGCGGAGACGGGTCAGCAGCGTAGAGATGTCCCCATCCGATGGACAGGCTAGCGGTCCACCCCGGGTTGGGAGCAGAGTAGAAAAGAAAAGAAAAGAAACGGCAGATCAACTGGTCTAAAAAGGGAGTCTATTTAAAGGCTAGAGTATACAAATGAGTTTTAAGATGAGACTTAAATGCTTCTACTGAGGTAGCATCTCTAACTTTTACCGGGAGGGCATTCCATAGTATTGGAGCCCGAATAGAAAACGCTCTATAGCCCGCAGACTTTTTTTGGGCTCTGGGAATCACTAATAAGCCGGAGTTCTTTGAACGCAGATTTCTTGCCGGGACATATGGTACAATACATTTGTCAAGATAGGCAGGAGCTTGACCGTGTAGTATTTTATACGTAAGTAGTAAAACCTTAAAGTCGCATCTTAGGTGCACAGGAAGCCAGTGCAAGTGAGCCAGTATATGCGTAATATGATCAAACTTTCTTGTTTTTGTCAAAAGTCTAGCAGCTGCATTTTGTACCATCTGTAATCTTTTAATGCTAGAAATAGGGAGGCCCGAAAATAAAACGTTACAGTAATCGAGACGAGATGTAACGAACGCATGGATAATGATCTCAGCATCGCTTGTGGACAAAATGGAACGAATTTTAGCGATATTACGGAGATGAAAGAAGGCCGTTTTAATAACACTCTTAATGTGTGACTCAAACGAGAGAGTTGGGTCGAAGATAATACCCAGATTCTTTACCGAGTCGCCTTGTTTAATTGTTTGGTTGTCAAATGTTAAGGTGGTATTATTAAATAGATGTCGGTGTTGAGCAGGACCGATAATCAGCATTTCCGTTTTCTTAGCGTTGAGTTGCAAAAAGTTAGCGGACATCCATTGTTTAATTTCATTAAGACACGCCTCCAGCTGACTACAATCCGGCGTGTTGGTCAGCTTTAGGGGCATGTAGAGTTGAGTGTCAGCAGCATAACAGTGAAAGCTAACACCGTATTTGCGTATGATGTCACCTAGCGGCAGCATGTAAATACTAAAGAGTGCAGGGCCAAGAACCGAACCCTGGGGCACTCCGCACGTTACCTTAACATAGTCCGAGGTCACATTGTTATAGGAGACACACTGCATCCTGTCAGTAAGATAAGAGTTAAACCAAGACAAGGCTAAGTCTGACATCCCAATACGCGTTTTGATACGCTCTAATAAAATATTATGATCAACAGTATCGAAAGCGGCGCTAAGATCAAGAAGCAGCAACATAGATGACGCATCAGAATCCATCGTTAGCAATAGATCATTAGTCATTTTTGCGAGGGCTGTCTCCGTAGAGTGATTTGCCCTGAAACCGGATTGAAAAGGTTCAAAGAGATTGTTAGACGCTAAGTGTTCATTTAGCTGCTGTGCGACAATTTTTTCGAGGATTTTCGACATAAACGGAAGATGGGACACCGGCCGGTAGTTTACCATGAGGTCAGGATCGAGGTTAGGTCTTTTGAGTAGAGGATGAATAACCGCTTTTTTGAATGCTAGGGGAACAGTGCCAGAGGAAAGTGATATTTGGATGATTACAATCTAAACACTGTTACTTCCGAACCGGTTGTAGTTCTTGAGTATTTATTAGTAGCCAGCGAGAAGGTATATTTTTGACGTGAGTGATCGTAAACAGAGGCATCAACACCAGAAGTATTACCTGACGGGGTGTAGCTACAGGATGGAGTTGCCAAATGGGAAACATTTTCTGAGTTACGCAAGTTACAGAGTTTCTAAGTTACATTTTCAATTGCATTAATGTTATTGAATTATATACTAAAACAAACTAACAAAAAATTCTCCGGTACATTACATTGGACGTAAACATGTAAAAAAGACAGCCACAAGTGGTTGGTTGATGAGAATAAATCTAAAGGTAAACTAGTGTAGAAGTACACCTAATTGCAGGAAATGTAGGCTTGATTTTCAAAAAAATTATTTCAGAGTTTGCGTGGCAGCACTTTGAATGTTCCCCTTTTTTTCGTCAATTTTTCTGCTCAAAGGGTGCTCACAAGGCTGATGTATAGTTGGCAGAAGATGACAAGGTGTTGTTGCCGAAGAGCTAATCGTAGTAACTACTCTACATCACAATCACAGCCTTGTTGTTGATAGCTGTTGAGCCTGCCTTCTCTCTGTGGGGACGGCGGCAGGTTGGGAAGGAGGCGGCGACATTGCTGATTGTTGTGCTGTTCATATATTTATTTACTTATTTATTGTGGGCCATGTATAGGCTCTACGAACCACGACAACATGCTGCTCAAAATGAACTGCCCCTTGAGGGATTAAAAAAGTTGTTTGGATTGAATTGAATTGAATCCTTCTCGGGTACTCTGGCGGCTTCCTTCGGAGCACGGAAACGACAATGTCGGAGTTTTCAGACCGTGTCACTCTGGAGCTTTTGTTTCAGACCACCAAAAATGCCATTTGCGTGGGGTTACAAGGCTAAAATGGTACTCTTGGCGGTTGCCACCTAAAAAAGGTTCTGTGGGGCCAGGCCCTAACTCACGTGTGTTAAAAATGTGGCCGTTATTAAATAGTGACAGGTGTAGACGCCTATACAACACCCTGCTCTGTTTGTCTCCTTGGAGTCGCACTTGCAGGACTAACGGCTAGCCATTGCCCTAAATAAAGTCTGAAGACACTTTTCCGTCGAGTGCAAACATTTCTCGCTGGTGTTCTGGCGAGACATGCTCCTCATTGGAATTGATCTACCCCCCGCATCTGCGCATGCGCATAATTGCATGAATTGTGGAAATGTAATGAGTACAATCAATAATGTAATAATAACGCTATACTTTGTCATTTAATATGCATGCTTCCCACTAAAACAAATCAAATCAAATCAAATCAACTTTATTTATAAGGCACATTTAAAATTTACCACAGGGGTAGCCAAAGTGCTGAACAATGGGCAGGTTAAAAATAATACGAGGACCGAGCAAACACAACACAACACAAACAGAACACAATAAAAAATAAATAAATAAAATATAAAAACATAAAAACAGGTTCACAGCAGGTGTATTATGGGGCGCCATTGCAGGATGGGTATCACTCAGTGTTAAAAGCCATGGAATAAAAATATGTTTTTAAGAGACATTTAAAAACAGGAAGAGAGGAGGCTTGTCTAACACTAAGAGGTAGGTCGTTCCAGAGCTTGGGAGCAGCAGTGGCGAAAGCTCTGTCACCTCTGAGCTTCAGCCTTGTGTCCGGGACCGTCAGTAGCAGCTGATCGGCTGATCTTAGGGATCGGGTGGGGCAGTAAGGCTGAAGGAGGTCGGAGAGATATGTTAGTGCGAGGTTGTTTAGACATTTAAAAACAAATAAAAAGAGTTTAAAATTGATTCTGTAATGCACAGGGAGCCAGTGAAGGGACGCTAATATAGTACATACATAGCTAATATAAAACAATCAAATGTATAAGGTCAATAATATCCCCCCAAAAAACTTCCACAATGGATAAATAAAGTAAAGGCATAATGTAATGAGAACAACATGAAATGTTGGTACTTATTATAATCAAAACACAAGAAGATTTGTCCTTAAATATATGAATAATGTTAATTTAGCTGTTTTTTTAGACTATTTACAAATCACACAATGACGTCACGTTCATGCCCCCCCCCCCACCCCCCTCCACAACACTATGTTTTACCTAACAATGAATCATTGTGATTAATAATCATGCTTTCATAATGATAAAAAAAAGTCCGCCATTGAAGCTAGGATTGCCACTGCAGTGATATGATTTACAATGTATTTATGACAAACATTCCCAAACCATTCATATACCTTCATTACAGCCGGCAGGAGGGTATGTAATTGTTAGGGTTTAGCTCTTTGTAGGTTAGTTAGTCCATAATCTGCAGTTACCCTCAACATATTTACAGCCAATACTGCGTTCAAATATATAATATTTTTTCATATTTTAAAGAGAATTGCCACAAATGACAGTATTTTACTCCTGCGCCATTTTCAATAGATCTTGATGTCATCTTCATTTTAAAGTAAAACATTCATCTATGACTGTTTTAGAAACACTGCATATTTAACTTGCAAGGTTTATTTGATTATAATTCTATGTTTTGTTTTGTAGCAACCATGTACATAAACACCAACATGGACCTCCTCTTCATCATAAGTGTCTTCAATAATAAAGATTGGCATAAGTGTAAATGATTTATACCATCGTTGTTCTGGGCGGACAATCTTCAAAGATTGAGGATGAAATCAAATGCTTTATAGAGTGGTCTTTATAGACCAACAGCTCTTTCACAATGATTATTTTATATTGGGGAAATAAAAAGTATTGTTGTAGCAAAATTGTTTGCAAATGCGTATCTCAATCTGTGCGTCTGTAATCCAATTCACATGTCTGTGTAATAATGTGTGTGTCTGCATCTCAGTGTGTGTGTGTGTCATCAGAGCCGCGTGTGCGTGATTTAAGTTGTCTGGTCATATTATGATTTGTCTTGTCTTAGTGGGTAGAGTTGCTATCTTGTGTATATGGTTACTGAATCGATCCCGGCCTGATGAGCTCATGTCGAGGTGTCCTTTAGCAAGACCAAACCTCTAACTTCTCTTTATGAGTCGTGATTGGCGCCCGGCATGGCAGCTTCCGCCATCAGCATTACATAATTTTGTAAATCGTAATGTGGCAAAAACAATAACAAGTCTATTCTATTCTATTTCCAGACAGTAGGTAGGGATGGGTACCGTTACCATTTAAATTGATAGGGTACCAGTTCCCGGTACCTGGGAATCCATACCAATTTTGTTTGTGTAATAATGAAATCTCAAAATGTTTCAATTTTAACATATTCCTTAATATTGATCAATTATCAAGTATATCAAAACAATATCAGACTGTTATAGTAACAGCAGTAAATTGTTTCATAAAATGTCTTCAACATAAAAATAAAAACATTTTTACTATTGTACAAAATAAAACCCGGTTGTATGTACTCCTTTCTTTTTCCTTCTGGAAAATATGTGCTGGGGTCCATGGAGGGAAAATAAGTTCAAAACAAATGAGCAAAAGGGGATACATTTTTCAAAAAATATTACAAACTACACATGAAAGTGAAGCAAATGTGTTTGCTGTGGACTACAATTACTGTTTATTGTCGATCGTTCTCTGTGCAGTTTTTTTCAAGAACACATGTCAACTTTCTCTGGCAAGAGCCGAGCCCGCTTCACACTGACTGTATCTCGTTCTGACGGAGTAGAAGAAGCTTGAACGCACATATACTTTTTGACCAAGCTGGCCAGCACAAGCATCTGATCCCTCTTCTGCCACCACCACAAAAGGGGTTACACCAGGGGCGTCACTAGCTTTTAAGGACAGGGGGGGCTTAGCCCCCAGGAGATGCGAGCGAACGAGATGAAATGAAATGCTCCCCGGGATGATGGCTTTTAACCATTTTTTTTCTTTTTCTTTTTCTATATTTATTCATTTTACATTTTATATTAAATGTCTTGGTTTTTCCTCCCTCTGAAAATCCTATGAAATGTTCAAGAAGCCATCCTATAATAATACAACAGCTATTAATGTAACAATACAATAAAACAAATATATTTAATGATGTATTTTTCATTATTTTAACAATAGGCTATTGTATATTACTCTATATAGATTCTACAAGAAACACAAAACTTAAAAACTAAATTATTTACAATTGCAGACAAGGTTTCGTGCAGCTTCACTCATTGTAAAGGAAGACGGAAGTCCACACAGGAAAGAAATGACTACAAAGATGGTGTCTGGGTTTTTCTTGTACATATATATATACATATATATATGTCTTAATTGGATTATCCAAAAAAAATAGTGCTCGATACCGTGGTAGAGCGTAATATGTATGTGTGGGAAAAAATCACAAGACTATTTCATCTCTACAGGCCTGTTTCATGAGGGTTTCCTCAATCTCCTGATGATTGAGGAAACCCTCATGAAACAGGCCTGTAGAGATGAAATAGTCTTGTGATTTTTTCCCACACATACATATATATATATATATATATATATATATATATATATATATATATATATATATATATATATATATATATATATATATATATATATATATATTAAGTCTTTCATACATACATATATATATATATATATATATATATATATATATATATATATATATATATATATATATATATATATATATTAAGTCTTTCATACATACATATATATATATATATATATATATATATATATATATATATATATATATATATATATATATATATATATATATATATATATATATATATATATATATATATATATATATATATACAGTTGTGCTCATAAGTTTACATACCCTGGTAGAATGTATAATTTCTTGGCCATTCTTCAGAGAATATGAATGATAACACAAAAACCAAAGAAAAATCCACAAATAACTTCAGCTGAAATACAGGACTCTCTGAAAAATTGTGGTGTGGCTGTTTCAAGATGCACAATAAGGAGGCACTTGAAGAAAAATGTGCTGCTTGGTCCAGTCGCCAGAAGAAAGCCATTTCTGCGCAAATGTCACAAAGTATCCCGCTTACATTACGCCAAACAGCACAGAGACAAGCCTCAAAACTTCTGGAACAAAGTAATTTGGAGTGATGAGACCAAAATTTAACTTTTTGGCCAATCACCAAAATGATTCCCGAGCGTGGCCATCTCTGCTGCTCACTTCGCACCACACCTCCCAGGGGGTGGAACAAGGGGAAGGGTCAAATACAGAGGGTAATTTCACCACACCTAGTGTGTGTGTGACTATCAGTGGTACTTTAATTTAAAACGAGGTAGCATCCTATAGAAATTAAACATTGACATTTTCATAATGCATTTTATATATAAATAATTGCACTATTAAGTAGATTTTAAACAAAAGTGGCTGTTGATAAAAATATGAATTAACCACATACTGAGTAAGGATGGGAGAGGCCTTCCCAGACCTTCTCCTTGATTGCCGTCTTGAAAGCAGAATCTTCATCTTTCACTTCAAACTTGGCCTTCAGTTTGTCCAGGATGGACAAAATTATGAATCCCCTTCTAACTGCATCTGTGATTAGTGAAATAAGTCTAAATTCACAAGTTTTGTATAATACTAAATTTGTACATAATAAGCGACATGATGTTAGTACATTGTTTGAGCAAAACAGACGTATGTGAGACAGACTTATGGCATAAAATACATCGTTTTTTTACATGGCAGTGTTTGTTCCCATTGTATTTGTGTTAATTTTTTCAATCTATCAGAACATTAAATAAATATTCATAAAATGAAATTACAGGATGTTATTAATGTAATTTCCAGAAAGAAGCAGGCTGATGGTTTCCTTTGCAGAATTAGACACACAATAGAAAGGCTTTTTAAGACATAATTAATGCAGTGTAGTGAGTACTTAAGTACAACATAGAATGTACAGATAATCAAAAGCATTTATTCAGGTACGAATGTCAAATGTTACACCAACAACATTTTTGACAAAGCATGATCGTTATAATCCACATTTATCATTGACATCACTAATAACACGGAAGTGTTACCTCTGTCTCAACAAGGAACAGAGCTCCGCCCCCATGCTTGCTCCCACGGCATGGGATGCAGAATTTGGCACGACACGTCACTAAATATTCATATTGTTTCTTCGTCAGTGTCGCTGGCTGCAGCCGAGTCGCTACAATTGCTAAATGCCAGAGTTGTAGCCGTCATCCATCTCGGCTGTCAAAAATGTTGCACTCTTCAGCCATGAGATAAATCCAGTCTGAGGTGATTCCTCAGACTGAAGGTATCCCGGCCCATTACCTGCATTTTAGCACCAGAAATATTGCAGCGAGCGTAATCTGCATCAGCATCGCAATTTCAAAAGTGGAGCCACACTTTAGAGTTTCTATCTGGCATTATTGGGTTTTGGCATGAAAAATTGAAGGGTATTTCTGCTTCGAAATCACCTGTTTTGCTAGCAAGTATCGCCCACGCCACTGCTATGGAAACCGCATGTGACGTGACGCAACCCCGGAACTAAAACATTGCACCATTTCATCTTACGTGAATCTGTACCCGGTAGTACCATCCGGTTTCGGTCAGTGCCAATAAAGTACGGAATTCGGTGCCCATCCATAGTAGCAGGCTGGCCGCTTAGCAATATTACACTTTATTGCAGTATAGAGAAGATCATGCTTACCAACAACATATTTGACAATCAAGGCATGAACGTAACAATCTACAATTTGTATCATTACTATCTCTACAGTGTTCGAACGCAAAAGTTCCTCTATCTTAACACAGCATGTAGCTACGACCCTCTGAAGGTGCTGACTAGTGGTGAGTATAGGGAAAGGCAAGGTGAAGTTCCGGACAGACAACTATTTTTACAATTTTGGATCCCAGCATGGACAGACAGCTCTTCCAAGGCAGAAGTATCGCAAAAGTCACGTGAAAACGGATAGCCGATCAGGGTTCCTGCTTCACACAAATCGGATTACAGACATATTCTGTTAGACACAGGTTGCCACTCCGAGACACAGTGGCTCGAATGGTAGAGTGGCCGTGCCAGCAACTTGAGGGTTCCTGGTTCGATCCTAGTCACGTCCGTTGTGTCCTTGACCAAGACACTTCCCCCTTGTTCCTGATGGGTCGTGGTTAGGGCCTTGCATGGCAGCTCCCGCCATCAGTGTGTGAATGTGTGTGTGAATGGGTGAATGTGGAAATAGTGTCAAAGCGCTTTGAGTAACTCGAAGGTAGAAAAGCGTTGTACAAGTACAACCCATTTACCATTGTTTTACACCTACACACATTTGAATATGCACACAACTCTTTCACGGCAAAAACGTAGCAAGAAGTCAAGTGTAAAACGACAGCCAATCGAGAATATACGGATAGACAGATTTTGTTTTTACCCACAGACAACTCATAATACAGACAACTTAAAAAACTCTGATTACACACACGGAGATACAGACACACACATTAGTACACAGACACGCGAATTGGATTACAGACATACAGATAGAGAGACGCATTTGCAAATCATTTTTCTACAATAATACTTCTATAAAATAAGGCTTGCCAGAGGTCTGCGCTCTATGAGTGCCTTTCTAGTTTAGAATGCAATAACAATTCTGGAGCGCAACTAGTCATTTTAATCAGCTGTGGCTGCAGCAGGAACCATTGAACTTCTCACATTGAACACAATGTTGTTGTTCTAGTTAAAAATGATGTCCATTCCATCCATTCCATTGGCAATATGAACATAAAACATTTAACTGCAGAGGCAGTATTCCATTTATATATCAACATCCAGCCCAGTTTTTATCAAGTGTAAGTAGAAGTAAACTGTTGTTAAAACAAAATGCAAAAAGGATGAAATGTGTTTTCATCCTATGACAAGCAGCAGACACATTTACAAGGGGGCATCATAAAGGGCAATCTCATCTTTGCCACAATCCTTGAGCCGGAGGATCCCTGTGACAGCATTTTATGCTAAACAGCCAGAATGTGTATACTGCTTTTATGTGTCACAAATACGTTTTTCTACAAATTTGAAAGCTAATTGAAGGCAATTAATTGTAGATTAGTAGACGCTGGAATTAAATGCAACCAATAAAAGGGATATATAAGTAAAAACAAAACTACCCAAATGATCATTAAATAGAGATAAATACTTTTAAAAAGGGTCATCCTGTGCAGTCCAGTCCTTAAACCAGCTACCAGAAATCCACAAAGATGAAATTTTTATTGGTGCATTGTTCGCCAATGACCTACAAGTCTATGGCTGTCAACTCATTGTCCAAAACAGCTCTTAAGGCATCAAAAGGTGAAGTTTACGTAACATATTATAGCACAGCCACACTAACTGCCATAAAATCATGGCTCAGCTCAACCTCTACCTGATCCGAACCAAAATTGATCCCCAGCAACTCTTTGAAGCATCAAACAGGTTTATATGTGGTGATAGTGTATATCTATTTTCTCATTCTGTTTTGCACACTCTTGGAGTCAACATGAGCATAGTCATTTACATAGTGTCATGTACATAGTGTATATATATACCCTCCCCCCCATTTTTTGTATATATTGTTTTTCAAATCACCTGACATGTATACTGTGTATATGTTCATAATTTACCACATTTTTTACGTAATTTTTTATATATATGTTACAGGTTATATATCTTTTGTTGTTGAATGTATCACATGTGATGAGTATTTAATGGACCACAATGGAAACAAGCCTTTTGGCTTTCTGTGCCATCCTTTTGCATTTTTAAAGTATTACATGGATTCAATTCTTTAAGATGTCAATAAACTTCTCAATCAATCAATCAATCAAAGCTGGCATTCGTTACATATGCATACTATGAACAAGATCCTATTGTTTGAGTTTTTTTAATCTCACATTCAATATGTGTGACCCAAGCTAACATCTAGTTCAGGGGTCACCAACGCGGTGCCCGCGGGCACCAGGTCGCCCGTGAGGACCAGATGAGTCGCCCGCGGGCCTGTTGTAAAAATAAAAAATAAAAAAAAAATGTTTTTTTTTTTTTTTTTTAATATTAAATCTACATAGAAAAAACACAAGATACACTTTCAATCAGTGCATCAACCCAAACAACCTCCCCCATGCACACTCATCCACACCCACTCACACAAAAGGGGTTATTTCTTTCTGCTACCAATATTCTGGTTCCCACAACATAAACAACACATCTGCAAGGGACACAGTCCCTGAAGCACACATGATTGTATAGGCTGCTGGTCCACTAAAATTTTCATTAATTACTATTTTTTATGTAATTATTTTTATATTGTTTTACTTTCTTTTTTATCCAAGAAAATGTTTTTTATTTATTTACCTTATTTTATTTAATTTTTAAAAAAAGGGCCTTATCTTCAACAGACCAGGTTGTCAATGAAATTAGATTCGTTTAAAGGGTTTTTTAAACCAGGCCCAGTCCAGATAATGTCCAAGTCGGACTCAGCAACACACACCTTCATTCATGTACACAGAAAAAAATTAGGGAACACAACAGATTGCATATAATTTATAAACAAAATTACATTTTCAAAATAAGCATTTATGTACAGTCCAGATTATGTCCAGGTCACTCAAATTAGGAAACACAACAACAGATATCATATAATCTATAAACATAATTATACTTTCAAAATAAGCCTTTGAGGACTTCTCATCTTTTTTTAAATGTTTTTTGGCATCATTATTGTTTTCAACCATGTAACTTTCTAAAGTTAGAAAATACTGAATAAATGTTTTAAAGAAAGTAATACTAAGTGAATATCTGTTTTTGGCCTTAAAAATAAACATTTTACCGAGTACTATAATTAAATTGACTAAATCATGATTGTCAATGAACTCTCCTAAAATAACAGAAACCACATTAAGCTTCATAAACAAACCAATCCTTAAACACATTTTTTCAACTTCCACCCAAAACAAAGACACAATATGACAATACCAAAACAAATGCAGGGTGGATTCAGGCTCCTGACAACAAAATCGGCAATCATCTGACTCTGTCATATTCCATAATTTTAACATTTTCCCTGTGGGTAAAAAGTTATAAATAATTTTAATTTGAAAATAACGATTTTGCACATCGATAGTGTTTTTATAGATTAGTTTGAATATGGCATCCCATGGCAACGGGCAGTCAAAAAAGTCCTCCCATTTTCCATTTGTGTTGTATGAGGCAGCCTTCAAAGATTTCTTTATTAAATAAAAATTATATATTTTTCTATTTATTTTAGTTCCTTTTTGCCCACTAGAATTTCTTATTAGAGGTTTACAAACTAATAATTTAGTAGTTCCATAATTATTTGTTTCCATCTTTTCCCAATTACTCCAGTTAGTTGATAAAATGAAAAGCTTGAGCAAGCATCACCATACATAGCTCTAAATTCATCATACTTCATAATTTTACCATTCTCATTGATAATATCATTGACAAAAATGATTCCTCTTTCAAACATATTTTTCCAAAAGAAAGGCTTTCCATCTATTACAATATTAGAGTTCATCCATATTAACTGCTGCAAAATATCGTCTCTTTTTTCTAGCACATAAAATTGAAAACACCACTATGAGTGGATTGTTTCCTTTATGAACCCCGCCATGTTTCCCAGCAGACTCTCTGGGAGGGGATCACTTGTAAAAAAGGATACAATTTATTTTGATATAGTACATGTTTTTTGTCCGACAGGACATTTGTGTACCACTCAATGTTTAAATACATCTTTGGAACAATTGATGCTTTTAAAGACAGACACATAGCTTCAAGGTTGAGAAATTTCAGGCCCCCATATTCATACTCTTTGTACAAAACCTTTCTTTTAATCTTTTCTGGTTTGCCGTTCCAGACAAAATCGAAGACCCTCCGCTCATAAATCTTAAAAAAGTTTTGTGATGGAGCTGGTAATGACAAAAACAAATAAATAAATTGAGGCATGATTAACGAGTTGGCAATAGACATTTTACCATACAAGGTTAGGGATTTCCCTTTCCATAATTGCATAATTTTGTCCAGCTTTCTTAGTCGATTATCATAATTTACTGAGCCTAGATCTTCCAGATTTTCTGGGACAACAACACCAAGTATGTTAACTGGTCCATCTGTCCACAAAACAGGCACTTTGCATTCCATTCGAAAGGACGTTCCCTTTAGATTTCCGATCCTTAACATTTTACATTCATCATAATTAAGCTTAAGGCCAGATTGCTGTGAAAATATGTCCAAAATATTAAGAAGGTTCCGCAAACAATGAGGAAAAATCTTATCTTTGTGAATCAGCCTTTTCTGACATGAACTTCATCAAGAACAAACACAGAACACGCCTCACTGATGCACATCTGCAAGACTCACTCAGAGTTGCAGTGTCAAGTTACACACCAGAGTACAACACACTAGTTAACAGCATGAAATGCCAGGCTTCCCACTAACTGACAAAGAAACAGATAACAGATTTGGTGTCCAGTTCAAAGTGTGACATGATTTAAAAATTTGAGAGTTTACTTTTGTATTTTACATGAGTTATTATTTGTACAAACATGGTGCAAAGTAATTCATGATTTGTTAAAAAATGTTAGTGGCTGGCTAGTTAAAATGGGATATTGTGATTTCACAAGACTGTCTTAGAAGTGATCATTTGAAAATGTTCAATATGAAAATGTGCACTTAGAGAAAATATAAAAATAAAGTGTTGCATATTGATATTTATCTGTTTCTATATATATTTATTGTGAGAAATCATTAAGATGATCAGTGTTTCCACAAAGATAAATATCATTAATTATTAATAATAACAGAGTTAAAGGTAAATTGAGCAAATTGGCTACTTCTGGCAATTTATTTAAGTGTGTATCTAACTGGTAGCCCTTCGCATTAATCAGTACCCAAGAAGTAGCCCTTGGTTTCAAAAAGGTTGGTGACCCCTGATCTAGTTAAAGGGTTCAGTCAGCATGCCATGGAAATAATAGCTAATGCTGATACAAAAACAGACTGACCAACTTATGTCCCACGCACATGCATAAACAATCACAGATGCATACTGTACACACAACATTAGTATGGGAAATATATCACCCACTTTGAGGCTTCCATCTTTGCAACTACCAATATAAATATTTAGCAGGGTTACATTAGCTGGTGTTTTAAAGGAAAATAGATTTTGAACACGCTTACCTTTCACCTCTGAAACGGTCAGTCTGTTATTGGTAAACGCTACTAGTGAGAATACCGGTGTGTGTATTAAATATTCACAATGCTTCATAGACATTGAACGCAAGTCAGTGTCATGTCTTCAGGAAGGGTACACATGTGTATGTGTGCACATTAACATGTGCTTGTGATACTGCTGTCATGTTTGCACTGTCTTTAAAAGGGACAAAGAAAATATTACGTACCGCCAGATTACAGTGCATTTTTCTTGTTAAGGACCTCAGACTATTTTATACTTAAACATCTCTACGAGTCTGCATCCTTGGTCTTTTTCCAAAGTACCAACACACGACTACATCAAACCACATCCCTAAAAATGTTGTCTTTTATATAATTTTCTGTCAATTTGGGTTGAAGAGCAGCCTGTGCCTCATGAACGAGCCCATCAAAGCCCATGTTTACGTGGGTGTTTTTTTGTTATTTCTCTACCACTAAACGTCTTAACATTTAGGATCCTATAGGAAAAATAAAACTGATATCTTACTGCATCCATCTTTGCCTCCAAGAAGCCTTTTCTTGTTCAGTTGTACAATTCCGTGAAAAGACCAAAAGCCTTTGTCATCAGGACCTTCATTCCAATGTGAATGTCTTACATTAACCTCCAAGAAAGTTAGATTCCAGTCCACATTTAACCCTTTTAAGGCTACAGTCTTCAACTTTTATCAGCTGATCAACAATTTTTCAAGGCTTCCTGGTGAAAGGAGGACTTAAAGGCAGAGTTGGCAGAACAGATACTGGTGGGTTTTTTCCAGGCAAGGATCAACACACATGAAGGCAGTCCAAACAATGGCAGAGGCAAGGAGGGCGTGAGGAAATAGGCAAGATCAAAGGTCAGGCAGGGTACAGTAACAGAAAGGCATGAGTACACAGATGCTAGGATGTGGCATGAATGGCAACAAACTCGCAACTAGACTGAAAGACAGGGGTGTATATACAAAGCAGGTAATGAGCAGTGATGGAAAGCACCTGGGTAGACATTGAAAGACACTCATTGGAACACCTGGGCAGACATGACACAATTTGTTTGAGTTTAAATGTTTAGTCTTTTTTAATAATAATGACTAATTTATTTTCGCTTGCTCCTGTTTCTTCTTTTTACATTTTAAATCTCCATTTACAATCCACCAGCACAAAATTTGAATACAAAATATTTATTTCATTCTGGTAAAATAAAATAAAAATGTTTAGGGGTGTATAGTGGGTCCCCATGTATTTGCGATTTGGCATTTGTGACTACAGACATTTGCCGTTTTTTAAATATTTTTTTGGTTAGAAAATTAATGTGTCAAAAATACACATTATATGGTCGTCTCAATTACTTCTTCTTTTTTCGTTTTGGTCTTAGAGCGTAACCACCATAATTAGCAGAAAGTGGAAAAAATAGAAACATGGTAGGACAAGACAACCGCCGCCAAATATATGTTCTTGTTCTATCTAGACCAGTTATGGGGAAACTACGGCCTCAGGGCCACATCCGGCCCGTTGGTCTTTTTAATCCGGCTCGCCAAATAGTACAACAAAATTAGGCAAAAATCTGTTTTGAGAATTGCCACAACAAAACTGATACTAGACTTTGACGCATTGGCAAAAAAAGGGTGATCAACAACACTGTTCCCACTGAAAGATAATGTAAGGGTTAACCCTTTAATACCATTTGTGTGTTTCTTTGATGTTCTGATACGATATTGTTGAACATAGATGTATAGCCCATGTTTGGGAAGTCTACTCTTAGTTCCAACAGGTATGATATGCTTTAAAATGCATCATGTGTTCACCCAGCTCGTCTGTCAAATTTCAAAAGCCTGATCTAGACTGTTTTTTTGTAGAACATTATCTGTGTTCAAAATGTTATGGTAGAATATTCATTTTTTTCCCGTCATTTTAGTTTTTTTACGACATGTGTTTTGTTTTATATTAGAAAAAATATCTTTAAAGGCCTACTGAAACCCACTACTACCGACCAAGCAGTCTGATAGTTTATACATCAATAATGAAATCTTAACATTGCAACACATGCCAATACGGCCGGGTTAACTTATAAAGTGCAATTTTAAATTTCCCGCTAAACTTCTGGTTGAAAACGTCTTTGGATGATGACGTATGCGCGTGACGTACCCAGTGAAACAGAAGTATTGGTACCCCATTGAATACAATACAAAATAGCTCTGTTTTCATCTCATAATTCCACAGTATTCTGGACATCTGTGTTGGTGAATCTTTTGCAATTTGTTTAATGAACAATGAAGACTGCAAAGAAGAAAAATGTAGGTGGAATCGTTGTATTAGCGGCTGGCTGTAGCAACACAACCAGGAGGACTTTGACTTGGATAGCAGATGCGCTAGCCGACGCTAGCCACCGACCGCACGGATGATCGTGGTGAAGTCCTTCGTCCTTCCGTCGATCGCTGGAACGCAGGTGAGCACGGGTGTTGATGAGCAGATGAGGACTGGCTGGCGTAGGTGGAGCGCTAATGTTTTTATCATAGCTCTGTGAGGTTCCGTTACTAAGTTAGCTTCAATGGCGTCATTAGCAACAGCATTTTTAAGCTTCGCCAAGCTGGAAAGCTTTAACCGTGTGTTTACATGTCCCTGGTTTTATAGTATTGTTGATCTTCTGTCTATCCTTCCAGTCAGGGATTTATTTATTTTGTTTCTATATGCAGTTAAGCACGATGCTATCACGTTAGCTCCGTAGCTAAAGTGTTTCGTCGATGTATTTTTGTGGAGATAAAAGTCACTGTGAATGTCCATTTCGCGTTATCGACTCTTTTTCAAGAGGATATAGTATCCGAGGTGGTTTAAAATACAAATCCGTGATCCACAATAGAAAAAGGAGAGAGTGTGGAATCCAATGAGCCAGCTTGTACCTAAGTTACGGTCAGAGCGAAAAAAGATATGTCTTGCACTGCATTCTAGTCCTTCACTCTAACGTTCCTCATCCACGAATCTTTCATCCTCGCTCAAATTAATGGGGTAATCGTCGCTTTCTCGGTCCGAATCTCTCTCGCTGCTGGTGTAAACAATAGGAAAATAAGAGCAGTCCTTCCTCCGGTGTCGTCACGCTACTTCCGGTAGGGGCAAGGCTTTTTTTATCAGAGACCAAAAGTTGCGAACTTTATCGTCGTTGTTCTATACTAAATCCTTTCAGCAAAAATATGGCAATATCGCAAAATGATCAAGTATGACACATAGAATGGATCTGCTATCCCCGTTTAAATTTTAAAAAATCATTTTAGTAGGCCTTTAATAATTAACATTGTTAAATAAATAAAAAAGATTAGTTTTACAGTTAAAGTAGTTGTACAAACATTTTCAATAGAATTGATTTTAAAATGTCAAAAATGCAAATGCAAGTACAAACACAATCTGTGTGTGCTCTGTTTCTGAAGGCCAATTCTGCAGAGTCCCCATCACCTTTGAGTGAAGGTACACCAGGCAATTAAAGATTGGGGACCGGTGGTCTACACTACTGTTGGTATTCTCTATCAACCTCAAATGACCATTATAAGTAAGGACAAAAAATACATTTATTCTGGTATAATTTATTAAACAATTAAATGTGCTGAGCATACTGTACTAAGGGAGTTATCCATGAAACACTGAGGCCGTATACTGTTTAAGATGATTAGTAATGGCAATGTCTGGTATGTTTGGCTAGTGTGAGCACTTGAAGCAGTGCTCAAGTTTGGAAAATGTTTCCTACCTGAAATAATTGGAAAAGGTGTGCTTGAACTTTGATTTGTATTGCACACGTATGCACGCAATGCACCATATGTTTCTGACTATAAGGCACACTGAAACTACTTTATTTTTCTCAAAAAAATAAATAAATAAACAGTGTGCCTTATCACCCGACGCGCCTAATGTACGGAATTATTTTGGTTGTGCTTACGGACCTTGAAACACTTTTATTTGGTACACGTTGTTATAATAGGTGCGATCTGTAGATGGCAGTCACACAGAAGAGATTCATGTGGACTGCAAGATGACGCGAGCAAACAAGCCCAACACTTTGATGTGTCATTTGTAATTTAGAACATTACAAACGGCGCTCAAAAATCTGTCAAAATGTTTTAGTACGACTTTGGTAATCTACAAAGCCGCACTGCTTGATGGATTGTCGGAGCCTTACGGCTACCGTAGTCAGACCTACTTTGCTTCAACATACCGGCATTATTATGGTGTGTCTTTAGGACCGCAAAACGGCCCCTATTAGGGGACATATTATCTGACGTTTTGTTTTACAATATTATGTAAAACCAACTTTTCTTACCTACAGTATTGGTACTTGCTGATGTGTATTTTTTGGATATGCAGCAGTCCCAAAAAATTGCGCGTATCCGCCATTGTAGTTTGAAACCTTAGTCAGTAAGCTCCTTTTCTTCCCCACAATCCTCTTGTTGTGGGGCATTCCTGCTGTAACCATTTCTAATACAAAGTAGCGTACTAAGTTCTAACTCATTTCTGTCAGTAGACTTGCTATTGAAGCACTAAAAATTACCGGTACAACAAAGGTGATGGGGAGAAGACGCTATAACACCCTCCCACAAAACTGCGCATCCTGAAGAGACGATCCGAAAGCGGTTTGAAGATGGTCCGTAAAACATAATGAATGGAATATTTTGACCAGAGAACCAATACATGTTATTTAGTCCACACGGAAGTGTTTTAAATGTAGAAAAAAACTAAAATAAAATTACCCATTTAATGCACCTTATAGTTGAGTGTGCCTTTTGTATTAAAATAAATCTGAATAGGCCTGCAAAATCGGCAGTGCGCCTTATAATCCAGTGTACCCTATGCTCAGAATTTGCAAGTGTTATGTGGTATAATATGTATGCAGCTGCAATTCCAATACTTTAGAAGTCAGTAGTGTATAGGCTACAGAGCACTACACAGAGGGCAGTTTTGCAGAACTACGGAGTTAAACAGACACAATGAAAGTTTTTGCTGCACAGTCTGTAAATGAAGCCAACAAAACTAAAGATACATTTCTCTTTTTTGAGTGCATATACAAAGATATCACATTAGTTTGTCCTTGGTGTGTTGCCATAGTCAGAAAGGGGTCATTAAGTTAAATGTGTCAGTCTTGTCTTTTGTATAGCCCTACAAGGTGTTTATGTTTATGAAACCGTTAATGGTAATCAGTAGAATGTATACGGCATATCCAAGGTAAATTAGCATCTAACTAGCGCATTTTGAAAACTGAAGCCTGATTTTTGAGGGCTTTATATCAGACACGCTTGCTTTGCTGGCATAGAAAATTGCAACATTACCTAAAAGACAGTCCTGTACGATAAAGCCTGTTTGCCCAATAAAAACTTGAGTCGGTGCCGAGTCTGTAATCCGATATGAAGTCACGTGCAACAAAAGGTATCGAAATATGGTATTGTTTGATTTTACATGAATCGGTACCTGATAGTGTTGACAGAATTTGGTTGCTATCTAATAAAGTGTGTTATTAAGTACCCATCCCTACTGTGAGGATACATTTAGTTACAATCAATAGTTTTTTGTTTTTAAACTTGATGAATATATTTAAATTCTAATGCATAGCAGTACTGCATGAAATGGTTGTAAATGCTGCAAATGGTTCATAAAAAAATCACACAAAGCTTGACAGATCATATCATATCTTACCTTGAACCTGCCTTGTAAGAAGCAGATATTTACACTTAGTGGGGGGCACAGCGCCATCAACAAAAAGGAATATGAGATCAAGAGAGGATGGACTCATGAGGCCTCTTAAGACAGTAGAATGCTGAGTGTCGTGGAGAACTGGTAACGTCCTGAACACAAGTCTTGATTTGCTAAGCAGATGCTGCTCAATGCCAAATGGGTCATTACACTGACTTAACTGTGTCTGGTCCTGGCAATGAATTTGTGTGTTACTGTCTTTGTGTCATTCAGCAGACTGTGTTTGGTGATGTATTATACATCAGTATGTTTAATTGATGAGGACATATGGTGTTCCCGTATGGGAACGTCATTATTATGTCTCAATATTGCAACCTGGAGATGATGTGTTTCTTCGAGTAATGACTCAGTAATACTACATATTATTGTTTTCACATTTATCCAGTGGAAATTTTGAAATTGTATTTTCAACCAATCATCTCCAAACTTAAAAGACATACAGTACACTTGGGTGATAGTCTCTCATTAGTTTTTATTGGTGGCAATAGTACTTTGATAAAAGAAGTAGCAAGAGACTGACCTATCTGTCCCAGGTTTTACTCCTGTTGCCAACACTAATAAATTGCAGGACTACTTATTTTTTGTCAAATGTATTGTGACATATTAATAAACTATTTACTTTTTGTCAACAAAAACACTTGATGTGTACCATATTTCTCAATTCGAAGGTCGAGATCACGGGTCAAACATGTCAATCACAAAACCTAAATTCTACACAAGGTTTCATCCACAAACATGGTGATCCCATGTTCGAAAAACAGCTTCTCTGCTGATTAATTTTTGGTCAGCGAGAACGTAGACCTTCAGGGAAGTGTGGCCCATCAGATTTAAGTACAGGTATTTTTCACTTTATTTGTTTCATTATGTCTTCCCAGTGTGAATCTTTTGGGGACAGCATCACATAGAAAATAAATAATAGAGGAAAAAGAGAAGGAAAAATTAGATCATAAAATGCTAATTGAAAAAATGCACTATTCCAAGTTAAACTCTTTTGCAACACCCATTACAGACACTACAGGGATACCACTAAGGAGTTATTATTCTTAATTATAGTTTTTGAATGTATGTATTTAATCTAGGGCTGAAACTATCACTATTTTGATAGACGATTAATCATCGACTACAACGATTAGTCGACTAATCAGATTATTATTGGCTATTATTTTGACATCAGCTTTTAAATGTGTGCTTAAGATATTTTTAGACAACAATTAAGACAATAAAGATGACTACCGTAATTTCCGGACTATTAAGCGCACCAATTAAAAGTGGCACCCACCAAATTTTGGGACACATTTTTTTTTGTAGATATATTAGCCGCACACACAGGTGTACACATTGAAACTGAGAAGTTTACACAGGCACTTGTGTTCATTCACCAATTTAACATGGCATAAATGTAAACACGTATATTAAAATTGGCACGGATTAAAATGTTGTCATAATGAGGCAAAACTTCTCCCAAAACACATGGAAATTCAGAATTATAATAATTGATGTAATTCGGAAGCCGGTAAACTGTATCACACAGCAGTACAAAACTTTAATATTTCATAACTGATATTTCCTAGACAACAGCTAAATGAATATTAAAAAAAAAATGGCCAAACCACCACCATGGCCTGAAACTCAGGGGGGAATTAAAGAAAGAATATCCAGGGGACAGTGTTTCTGAGAAGACTCTGTCATTGCCTGGTTTAACCCAAGTCATTAAATGCTTCCGCATGAAAAGAAAATGTTCTTTTTTTTTTAGGTATGAATTGTGACCTACTCTAAGGGCTTGTTCACACTGCAGATCAATTCTGACTTTTTCCCCCCATGTGATGTTTTCATGTCAATGCAAACAGTTCAATTATGATTTTTTTAAATCCGACCTAGGCCTCTTTCATACGGGTACATACATCAGATATGTATGCGATTCGACTGCTGTCTGAACAACCCGGTAGCATTCATCCGTCATCAGAAAGCGATAAGCGTCAATTTTATTGACCTAAATAAACATTTGCAAAATAAGTACTTTACAAATGAGCAGAAAACAGCCAAAAATAAATTGTTTTAGAAACACTCATCAATGTTCCACCACTCCTGTCTCTGACTGCTCGCCCACATGCTCTTCGGAGAAGGCGTCAAAGCAAATGTCCCACAGACTGCGAGAGCCTAAATGCTTGTCCTCTTCCTTCTCAATCTTTTATGTGCAATAATTCGCTTCAGAAAATGTTGACTTTGATTTTTCAAAATCCTTGAAATTGCCACAGATGCGCTGGGACTGAGACCTACTAAAATTGGAGCCATGTTTATTTCCGTAAACACTACAGCACGTGCGACGTCATGACGTCATGTTTGAGTTAGACATCACATGTGTTTGTGTAATGTGAACGACTACGTATACAGATCGTATTTTACAAGAATATCCCACTCTTCAGTGTGAACATAGCCTAAAACTCAACTAAAATCTAGGAAAAAAACTTGATTGTAGCTTGAGGACCCCTGTAGTCCTATGCCATTAGACAATTTGTGACAATATATACATGAACACTCACAACTATAGCTCTTTCGCTAGCTGGAATATGTTTTGTGAATATGCACAGCAAATATTTTCTTGAAAATGCATCACATAACCATCTGACCAAAATGTTGTTAGTGGTAAAACTTTTGATATCTCAAATGTTATGGAGGAAGTGTTTTTATTTCAGTGAATGAATTAAAGTAGTGTTGATACACTAGTAATTCATTCCTGGAAACAATGAATTGATGAAAACAGTTGTATCTTCTAAAATGTAAATACTATACTTTTTGACACAGATTATGATGACTGGGACGGGCACCTCTCACTGTAGTTCAGCATCCCTAAAACCATTGCGAGTGAGTGTACATGTGCACAACATTGTGTAGGAGACGTGATTGTGGTCTGAAAGGCTGTGCGCTGAATGTGATGTTATTAGAAGTGGCGTAATGGTGCCATATTGTGTCACTTCTCAGGCACACACACTGAGACGCTCACATTAAGACAGACTCAAAATCACAGGCATTACACTTGCACATGCCTACAGAGTATAGTCATGAAATCACAAACACACAAAGGCATGGTCACATGAACGATGCAACAAGTTTGTTGGTGCCTCCCCTTGTTTCTTAACCGATGCTAAAAACTGTCAAATAAACATCTATTCCAGTGTTTTTCAACCTTTTCTGAGCCGAGGCACATTTTTTTCATTGACAAAATGCGAAGGCACATCACCAACAGAAAACATAAAACAATTAGACTCAGCAGCTGATATTGACATTAAAAAGTCGTTCTCGCAATTTTTGGATATGAATCAAAACCATAACCAAGCATGCATCACTATAGCTCTTGTCTCAAAGTAACTGTACTGTCATGACCTGTCACATCACGCCGTGACTTATTTGGAGTTTGTTGGTGTATTCCTGTGTGTAGTGTTTTAGTTCTTTTATTGCGCTCCTATTTTGTTGTTGATTGTCATGTCATGTACGGATGTACTTTGTGGACGCCGTCTGCTCCATGCGCTGTAAGTCTTTGCTGTTGTCCAGCATTATGTTTTTGTTTACTTTGCAGCCAGTTCAGTTTTAGTTTAGTTTTGCATAGCCATCCCTAAGCTTCATTGCCTTTAGTTTTTTTTTTGGTTTAAGCATTAGATACTTTTTTAGCTGCACACTACCTCCCGCTGTCATCTGTTTATTGTGATCACGACAAACCATGTTCCCGACATCTACAAAGTAATTAGCTACCTGCTGCCACCTACTGATATGGAAGAGTATTACACAGTTACTCTGCCGAGCTCTTGACAGCACAGACAATAATTACTGGTTTGCAAAAAATATTCTTAACCCAAATGGGTGAAATTACATAATTTCCCACGGCACACCAAACAATATCTCACAGTACACTACTGTGTGGTGGCACAGTGGTTGAAAAACACTTATCTATTCAACACAAACATTTCCCTTGTCCTTCTAGTCCACACTGCTCATTTTACCCAACACAAATCAGAAACCAGTTCAAGGGAAAATCTATTTTTCTTTCCCCAGATTATCACGCTACTCCTTTTAGAAATTGGACCAGGCTGCCCAGTCAACAGGATTGTATTGGAATACAATAACCTGCTGAATGAAGCAGTGGGATATCATGTAGAGGTAGAACTAAAGCTGGCTGGCCTGTCTAGTGAGCTGTAAGGATACCATTCTGCATTTTTAAACAAGGCCTCATTTGAAAATGTTTGAGAGTTTTCCCAGATTCCCTTCACTTCTTACATGAACGTGAAGTCTTGCATAACCGCCAATAGAGTACAACGTTTCATTTTCTATCACAAAATACAACTGTAACCACAACAGGAGCAGTAGCTGTAAAAGTGTTGGCCCTGTGACGAGGTGGCGACTTGTCCAGGGTGTACCCCGCCTTCCGCTTGATTGCAGCTGGGATAGGTATCAGCCCTCCTGTGACTCCGACAGGGACACGCGTCAAAAGATGAATGGAATGTCTAGAACCAAATTTGATTTGTAATCATGTTGTGCAGGTTAGAGAAACATATTTTCCAACTGCCTTACTGTTGTTGCTATAAATATATGTGTCTCAATGCCCTTTCAGTCTTTCCCTTACTTATTACATTTTCTTTGTGTGTGTGTGTGTGTGTGTGTGTGTGTGTGTGTGTGTGTGTGTGTGTGTGTGTGTGTGTGTGTGTGTGTGTGTGTGTGTGTGTGTGTGTGTGTGTGTGTGTGTGTGTCAGCTTGAAAATGCCATTTTCATAGATGTTCATAGGGAGGGTGAGTTTAGATTTTGGCATAAATAGTAGGGTAGAATTATTCTGACTTGTGTGTTTATGGCTTGTCTGTTAGCCCCTTGTGTGTCTGAGTGGGAGTGTGCCATGTTAGACTGCAGACCAACTTAGCAGCTACTAATTAATTGACACAAAAATATGTGCATGTCATCTGCCCACGACACCACCCAGTGTTACAAGTCCGTATGTCTGTAAATTTGGACCCAATGTCAAACGCAGGCAATAAATGATGTTTTTAAACATAAAGATCACACATGTGAAAAAAGCAAACAAAAACTAATTAGAGACTGTACCATTTAAAACAAGAGTAGACAAACGAGCCAACACTCGCTCAAAAATGGCAAGCAAACAGGTTGGCAAATAGGGCAGCAGTTACAAAGTTTAAGAAGGCCTACCGGTAATTACAAACTGGATTTGTGGCTCTGCCCCCGGAACACCAAGAATGGGCATTGGAAGAAAAGAAGAACGGACAAAAGCATGACCCCGTGACTCTCTGTAACTCTCCTTTGGATACCCCGGCGCTTAAATCTCGGGATGTGCCGATAAATCGGCCACTTATCAGTATCGGACAATTTTTGTGAAAAAGTATGCGGATTAATGCCTTTCCATGCCGATAACAAGCGTTGATTCACTCTGGCTGACAAGCTAGCAGCTAACAGTGTATTTCCATACACAGTGTGGAGACACTTCCCTGAGTTAAGCATTGCCTTCATTGTGAAAAATAACCTGCATTTCTTTCATAAGTAACACTATCACTGAAGGGTGAGGCTAAGCATAATGCTAAATAAGAGCAAGCCAGGAGTAGGCAACCTAAGAGCTTAGCTAGACGAAAAGCAAGCTTGAAAGAACATACAAAAATAGTGCTTTGTAAAGTTTAAGAGGTGCAGATGGAACCGTGTTGCAGCAGAAATTAAGCAGTTATTAACATGGAAATAACAAGTATATTAATAAGAGTCTTCAGACATGGTATTTCAACAACTGTTGGTGTGTACGTATGCAACAATAATAGATGTTGACTGTACAATTCTACTCAGAGAGATAAATATGGTTTCACGATTAATATGCATTGAGTAATTTTACAACAAAATATGTGTAAAACCACATAGACATTCCTTAAATATTTTGATGTGTCTGGGAATACTAGTAATCAAAAAATTACATCATACAAAATAATATAAATATAAATAATAATATAAACATAAATTATTCTTAATGATGTTTAAATAAATGAATTAATAATTGTGTTAATGATATAAGTCTAAGATTATCTGCATTGATCCCTCAGGGGAAAATGTTACTCATGTGGGCCATAAACTTAAGTGTCATCAACTGTCATCCATGCCTATTTATTTATCTTTAATAATCTATTTTATGCTGTGTTAATAACCGAAATGCACATGATGATGTAGTGTTGTTATTCTACAAGCTATTGATGTTATATTAATGTATTACATTTGCTATATTAATTTACAACGCAAGTTAAACATAAATTACACGTTAATTTTAATACATACAGAAATTGGCCGATCTCACTCATGGAGAATCCGTATGGTAATTACTAGCATAAAATCTTGATGGAAACATGCCTACTTAGATGTGTTCTTAACATTTTTCGGCCCTGCTGCTCTCTCACACGTAGACAGATGCATTCGACCTCTCCTTACATCATCTTATGTGCCACTCTAAATTTACTCCTCACATTTGATTAAGAGAGAAGAGAACGACTGATCATCCTTTTTGATGTTGAGGGGAAAAAGGGAGTCCCTATGTTTTAAAGAGCAAGTCAAATCCCATCATATTGATGAATGTACTGTTGTTTACGATATGTAGACATAACATGTTTCTCATGAATGTATGTGAGGATAAAATTGTGGCCAAATACTACCTGGAGGCTTCTGTTTTAAATACGACATCAGTTGGAGGGAAACAAATTGCCCTCAAACGACCTCACTTCCTTTTCTGTCCACCACTGCCCAAGGCAAACATCTGACACAGTCTTCAGGAAATTGTGATGCTGTACTCACTAGATTTTCTCATCTTTATTCAAAATGAAGGCAAGCTTAGCTGACATGTTAACAAACATTTTGGTAAAAAATTGCATGGCCAAATTGAAATCTTAAAATATCAAATAAATAATTATTTACAATTCTCAGGGCATTCATTCGCATGTTCATCGATTTAGATTGGTCAGATCTAGTCTAATCTAATCAAAGAATACAATGATCTGGATGAATGTGGACATCCATGTATTTGCAATGCTCCCCAAAATACTTTTGTCGACATAAGCGTTATTAATTACACAAACAAATAAATGCAAAACACAACTACAGAAGCCCTTTAGAGAGTGCAGATCACTGCTAGGCCCTACCTTCTAATAGTAAAAAAAAGTTCTAACTACAGAAAGTGATTCGGATAACCCCCAAAACATAATCACTTGTCCTTGATCCCATTTCTGACATTTTATTAAAGTTTAATCAGAATGTGCCCATAACTTTTGGGGCTATCGGTAGCGGAAGGAAAGGAACAGAGCAAAGTCTCTTGTCAGTCATCCACAGTCTTTGTCTCTGTGGGTGGAAGTGGGGCCAAAAACATACACACATAGGTTGAAGCTCGCAATTTAAACATAATGCATCATATAGTAGTGCAAATGATCCGGATCAGCCCCGAAATGTAATCGGTTGTTCCTTAACCCATGTAGGACAATTTCTAAAAAGTAGTACATCGCTTACATTTAGGCACGTTATTCCGCCATATCTACACTATGGCGGAATGAAAGAAACAGAGTGAACACTCTTGCTAGTCATCCACTGTCTTTGTCTTTGCTAGGACATTGTCAAGCACACACACACACACACACACACACACACACACACACACACACACACACACACACACACACACACACACACACACACACACACACACACACACACACACACACAACAGAAATGAGTGTGTGGCTAATTGCTTAATTTATGGCTTGCGGTTAGTCTGGAATTTTCATCAATAGTATTTCCAATGAGACAGGTGTTTGTTTTGTAATTACAACCTGTCAAGACAGTTAGTATTCCACTTTTGAAGTTCCAATGTACACTTAATTGACAGGGAATTTTTAGTAAGCTGTGTTTCGACTGATATCCAATATATGGCATCACGGCAACCCTAATTATTACCACCCTGATGTTATGTGTGAAAGTTCAATTTACTACAAATGTGTGTGAAGCTATGAAACATCAGGATGTCTGTGTGTGTATGTGTGTGTGAGTGTGTGTGTGTGTGTGTGTGTGTATGTGTGTGTGAGTGTGTGTGTGTGTTCGTGTACGTGTGCTTGCGAAGGCGAGTGTGACTATTGAAAGTATGATTGTGTATGTCAAAAAAAATAACTCAAATCGATGATCAATCAATGATGGCCTACGGTCCAGCCAAAATATTTGTATGTATTAAACTTGCGTTGGTTTTAGGATATCCAAACATGGCCAATATACGTGCGGTCCCAATCCAATCCAATCCAATCCACTTTATTTATATAGCACATTTAAACAACAAAAATATTTCCAAAGTGCTGCACAAAAAAATTAAAAAAAAGATTCAAATATTATCCTTAGCTCCACCAATGTCTGAATAAAAACAAAATAAATAAATATAAAACCAATATAAAAATAAATATGATTAAAAACGATTTTAAAGGGTAAAACCAATTAAAACAATAAATAAAAATACAAATTTAAAAACACAGAAGACCACACAACTCACGTAGTGTTAAAAGCCAAAGAATACAAGTGGATCTTAAGACGAGACTTAAAACACTCCACTGTGGAAGCAGTTCCAACATGGAGGGGCAGAGTGTTCCAGAGCTTAGGGCCGATCACAGAGCATGCCCTGTCTCCCCTGGTTTTAAGTCTCGTCTTGGGCACCACGAGCTGAAGCTGGCTCTCGGATCTCAGAGCGCGCGCAGCATTGTCAATTTGGATGCGGTCCGACATATAATGAGGTGCCAGTCCATGCAAAGCTTTAAAAGCAAACAGCAACATTTTTAAAACAATTCTAAAATGAACAGTGAGCCAGTGCAAAGTGTCAAGAATTGGGGTTATATATGCTCGCGTTTCCTGGCCCCTGTTAAAAGTCATGCTGTCACGTTCTGGACTAACTGCAACCGGGAGAGAGTGTTTTGGCTAATGCCAGCATAAAGTGCATTGCAGTAGTACAGGCGACTTGAAATAAAAGCGGTTTTACTTTTGCTAAAAGACGAAGATGATAAAAACACGATTTTAAAACGCCACTGACTTGTTTGTCAGTTTTAAAATCACTGTCTATAGTGACGCCAAGGCTGGTGACTTTGGGACGCACATCATTTTGCAATGGTCCCAAGTCAGTGAGGGTCGGACCAAAAACAAAAATTTGAGAAGAGGTGTCAGGGGGCTGTGGCCTTTTGAAATCGGCATATACATTTGGAAATCGTCTGCATCGTCCCGCTGGTCGCAAGCTTCTCTTCCACCTAAGCAGACGAGACAACAATGTGCATTTTGATTTTTGATACTTAATTCAGAGTGGCATAACTGTGCCTTTATCCTCATCTCAACGGATGTTTCCAGATGTCTCAACTGAGGCGGGCAGAATTTCAACTTCCAGGGGGACTGGACTTAATGCATAGAGTGCATAGGTAGGAGCAAAAGTATTTAAGTCAATGGGAAAATACGTCAAAACCCTGGTTAGACAGGTTACGCCCGCATTTAAGGGTTGCTCACCCAGAGTGCGAAGGGAGAGAATGCTGCACTGTCAGAATTCGCACAAGTGCGCAGCTTTTATCACTTAGGTACTTAAGTGCATACTGAACTGTTTTCCCAGCAGGCACAAGACATTGCAACAATGTTAAGAACTTGATGAATTAAACAAACTGAAACTTAACAATCAAACAACATGTTTTTGACTACGTTTAATCAATGTTGGGTTCTGACGTTGATTTGACCATTTTTTTTTTTTTCCCCAACCAATATTCTACAACACAAATAAAATGTTGAAACAACATGCTTTTTCATGACGTTTATTCAATATCCGGTTTGACGTTGATTTGACCATTTAAATTTGGTAATTTTCCAACCAACAACTGGGATCCAACGTTAGATATCAATGCTTGTACAATATACAAATGCAACTATACTGCAACGTTGTTTCAAACCCAGTTTTAAAGGACATGTATGATAATCAATGTTGTATCAATGTCTTGTGCCTGCTGGGCTAGCTCTTTCTCTCCTTATCTTCCTTGTCTCCTGAGTTCAGACAAAGATGTCATCAACTACACTACCTCCGCTGAAGTAATATAGGCGGTGGGGTTCTTCAGACATGAAATTGTGGCCAAAGCTATTCGCCACTTTGTCGCCCTGAGGCAGAAACAATGTTCCACATCCTTTATGATCCCTGGCCCAAGAAGAAAGTGATCTTAAAAAGGAAAATGAAAAGAGTTGGAGAAGGTGCCCAGTCATAGAGCACGCTCCTCCAGTCTTCTCTCCTCCTGGCACTGACACAACTCATTACTCATCTCATTATAGCCAGCACTTAACCTCTGTGTGTACATGTGTGTTCTTATGGCAATGACTAACTGTATAAACATGCAAGTGTGTTTACATGCTTTCAGTGTTTCTCAACGTGTTTCTGTTACACACCTCCTTGGGAGAAGAAAACATTCTGTGCCTTCCCACCCGATGCTGCAAATATAAATAGTACCATTTGTCTATAACATTGTTATATATACACCTCTGCATACCACAGCATTATTATTAACACTGAAGGGGAACTGCACTTATTTATGAAATTTTGCCTATCTTTCACAATCCCTATGTAAGACAAGAACACACACGTTTTTATTTTCGTATGCATTGTAATTCATAAAATAGGGCAAGCACAAGGTGGCTAAAAAAGCAGCTAATGGCAGTAATATATTGCGCCCATAAAGCCTTTTGAACAAACATACGAAAATCACCAAAATACTACATTTACATACTGTTACCTGAATATTAACCAAGGATTAACAATTTTGTTACTATAAGCGCGAAAGCAGACACATTACTTTTTAGCCGCACCGTGATCACAGAGAGCTAACTAGCTTGTGCAGCTACAGTATTGACATACTGAGATGCTACTGCTGCTGTTACTGCTACAGCGCCTCAGATTTGGTGGCTCATAAACCGAGAAGTTGGTTAATTTATACCCAAAGATGGTGAGAAAGACACGATAATACGCTTGTTTGCAGCACCCTTTCTTTTCAACCTGCATGAAGATTATGATTAATTCTTCATCTAAACAGGAATATATTAACATAAAATCAGTCGGCATCTAGCAGAAAGCAGACATTGTAAGTAAGTAAGTGATTATTTTACTATGTTCATAGTTTGTATTTTTTGTTCAGCATTTAGCAAAACTGCTTCATTAGGCTTAGTGTTTCACTAAGGCTGAATCTGTTTAGCACACAGCTTCTAAACGTTATATTATCCAACATATTTGACAATCTGCATGATTTTGTAACTGTCCACATTTTTATTAATATGGTGCTGGAATACCCATGAATTCAGCCTTTCAAAGCTTCTCTTAGACTAGCCTTTTTTGACCTCGGTATTTGTGAAATCCTAGTTACCGGCCTGACCATGAGTAGTAGGGTTGCTGTTAAAAAGAAAAGCGCACATTGGGATGTGACTGTGAAATGAACACACTGCCGTATGCTCAAAATGACAAACATGTGAATATTACATGTTATTATGAATGTGAATTACATATATACTTACAGTGTGTATATATACAGTAAAACAATGATAAAGGTTTTTGGATGTTTTTTTAAAGTGTTTTATAGGCGAAATAGAGTGACTCCGGATTGATAAATTGATCCGGAAAGCCGGCCAAACTATTGGCACGCAGTTGGAGGCGTTTGTGTCAGTGAGGGACAGGAGGACACTGGACAAACTGCTCGCCATCATGGACAATCCTGCCCACCCACTCCACCTGACAATTAAGGGACAGCGGAGCTCATACTCCAACAGGCTCCTTCAACTTCCTTCCCGCACTGTGCGATTCAAGAACTCCTTCATTCCGTACTCCATCCAGCTGTACAATCACTCGCCATACAGCAATAGATGACATCTGCCTATTACCTGACACCTGACATGTTAGCTACTTCTCTTTGTTTATAATGTTTATAATGTCTATTTTCTATTTCCTGCTGGACCTACTCTCTATTTTATGGTGCTGCTGTCATATATACTATATATACTGTAATATTGTACATGGTCATTGGTTTATATTGTAAATATGTTATAGACATAATATAATATATCTGTATATAAATTATTCTGTACACATATTATGTATATATTCGTATATATGTTAGATTTTTTTATAGCTATATTAGTCTATTTATGCCCGCATTGTCCTTTCCATCCTTACACTTTCCATCATTGTAACTGAGCTACTGTGTTGAACAATTTCCCTTGTGGATCATTAAAGTTTGTCTAAGTCTAAGTCTCCCATTGGCTCCATTGTTAGCTGACTCTTGCTAGTTTTTTTATTTTTTATGATACAAAACATGTGTGCTCGTCTCACATAAGGATTGTGAATGATAGGCAATATTCCCCCAAACTAGTGTAGACGCCCTCTACAGAAAATATAGATCAATTTACAACAAAAAATAACTTTATTAACCTGTTTTTTAAGGCTGTAACATAAAATATTTAAAGTGAATCAATTTGTGTGAAATTCCCCAAAAATATATCCTTATACGAATGTTTTTTTTGAATGAATGATACTGAAAAATACAATTAAATTAACTTAATAAATAGTAAGCCTAGTGAATAATACAATTTGTACTAATTTTATAATCAGAATGAGGAAGTCAGGATCAATGGCTACAATGAGCATGTTTTGAAGCGCACAGTTTTTCCAAGCTGGGTTTAAAGCATGATACCGATAAAACATGTTACCTGGGGTCACACAGACTCCCTAAGAAGGGTTCACCCCACTGACCTAGCTGAATGTACCAGGAATTGCATGCTGTGGTTCAGGAGGTAGCGTGGTTTGTTCAGTTGTTTTCAAATCGATAGTTTGAACCAGGGCAGCACGGTGGAACAGGGGTTAGTGCATGTGCCTCACAATACGAAGGTCCTGAGTAGTCCTGGGTTCTGTGTGGAGTTTGCATGTTCTCCCCGTGACTGTGTGGGTTCCCTCTGGGTACTCCGGCTTCCTCCCACCTCCAAAGACATGCACCCGGGGACAGGTTGATTGGCAACACTAAATTGGCCCTAGTGTGTGAATGTGAGTGTGAATGTTGTCTGTCTATCTGTGTTGGCCCTGCGATGAGGTGGTGACTTGTCCAGGGTGTACCCCGCCTTCCGCCCGATTGTAGCTGAGATAGGCTCCAGCACCCCCCGCTACCCCAAAAGGGACAAGCGGTAGAAAATGGATGGATGGATAGTTTGAACCATAGATGTACACTACCGTTCAAAAGTTTGGGGTCACCCAAACAATTTTGTGGAATAGCCTTCATTTCTAAGAACAAGAATAGACTGTCGAGTTTCAGATGAAAGTTCTATTTTTCTGGCCATTTTGAGCGTTTAATTGACCCCACAAATGTGATGCTCCAGAAACTCAATCTGCTCAAAGGAAGGTCCGTTTTGTAGCTTCTGTAACGAGCTAAAGTGTTTTCAGATGTGTGAACATGATTGCACAAGGGTTTTCTAATCATCAATTAGCCTTCTGAGCCAATGAGCAAACACATTGTACCATTAGAACACTGGAGTGATAGTTGCTGGAAATGGGCCTCTATATACACCAATGTAGATATTGCACCAAAAACCAGACATTTGCAGCTAGAATAGTCATTTACCACATTAGCAATGTATAGAGTGTATTTCTTTAAAGTTAAGACTAGTTTAAAGTTATCTTCATTGAAAAGTACAGTGCTTTTCCTTCAAAAATAAGGACATTTCAATTTGACCCCAAACTTTTGAACGGTAGTGTATGTCTACCATCAATCTAAGGTTGTCAAATAAATAGTAATATTTGTGTTCTAATTGGACACATGGGGTTATTTTTTAAACACATTTGTTGTATCAGCATGGACCCAGAGATGCTCCTGAATGCCCCCTGTGGGTGCAAGTATAGTTAGATGTTATTGGTTTCATGTATTCCAGGAAATACTTGATTACATGGTTTGTTTTAACAATATTTGGCCTGACAAATGTGAAATTTGTGTATTTAAGCATGTGCCGTGCACAGCTGTGTTTGTGTACTTGTGTGTGGGGTTAGGATGTCATATGTTGCTGTCGTGCTAGTAGTGATATCTCCAGGCTCATCAGAGCTGTTAACTTTGCAGTTTTATATTGTGTGTGTGTGTGTGTGTGTGCGTGTGTGTCCGTGTGTCCGTGTGTCCGTGTGTGTCCCAGAGTTCATTTATGTCTGGCATGCCGAGCTAAATGTCCTGCAGGACTTGGCTGTGTGCTATCGTCATAAGATGCTTCATCCGAGTATAATGTGGGCATCCGATTCTGTGTTGTGTTTTCATATCTCTGTGTATGAGCGTGTGAACAACTGCGTGCTGCATTTTATTGCAGTTTGAAGCAATGTTATACTGGCTTTAATGTTGGTGTGATTTAATCGCCTTTCTGTTAAGTGTTACTGATGTCCTGCACCAAGTGTCCATGAGGTGGCTTTTATAGCAGCACAACACACCACGGACAACATGCAATTCTGTCTGCACTAACTTTTACCATTTAAAAGGCAATTTTAATATAATAAATAATAGTACAATTATTTTACTTTGATATTAATTATTTTTACCACTGTGGCAAATATTCATTTTATTTAACAGGCATTTACAAATATCTAAAATAGTTGGCCATTTCAGTACTAACCAATGATTGGATTTGAATTGCTATTTTAAAATTACTGCAAGTCTCAAACCCTCAAAATAATTGCGATGGTTTCTTCAACTACAGACTCTGTGTTTCCCAGTGATATATGCTCGTATAGGTAGTAGGGTTGTACGGTATACCGGTATTAGTATAGTACCGCGATACTAATGAATAATTTTCGGTACGATACCGTCTCTGAAACGTACCGGTCCCGCACCCCCACGCGCCCGCATCGAAGTCACGTCGTGACGTTGGTGGTTTACGAGCAGAGGGGCATGTTCGGCGGCACACAATCACAGAGTACTTACAAGCAGACACAGTGTGTAGACAGAAAAGGGAGAACGGAAACATTTTGGCCTAAAAACTAACGATAAAGGTGAAGTTATAACACTGAAACGCCCTCAGGAAGAGGTGTTTTAAAACATGGCTAGCTAATAGCAGCTAACGTCCATCAACCGTCGGCAGTGTTTTAGCTACTTCTAAATCACTAATCCTCGCCTATGATAGTATACCTGTATATGATAGTATATATCTGTATCATGAATCAATTTAAGTGGACCCCGACTTAAACAAGTTGAAAAACTTATTCGGGTGTTACCATTTAGTGGTCAATTGTACGGAATATGTACTTCACTGTGCAACCTACTAATAAAAGTCTCAATCAATCAATCAAAAAAAAGCCTCCATGGCGACAAATAAAGTGAGTTTCTTACAAGTATCATCCCTGCAGGACGAGGAATAGCTAAACATGCTTCACTACACACCGTAGCTCACTGGCATCAAAATGTAAACAAACGCCATGGGTGGATCTACACCTAACATCCACACTGCAAAAACTGAAATCTAAGTACGATTAAATATCTCAAATAAGGGTGATATTTGCTTATTTTCTGTCTGATAAGATAATTCTTCTCACTAAGCAGATTTTATTTTAGAATGTTTTACTTGTTCTAAGGGTTTTGGTCCTAAATTATCTCAGTAAGATATTACAGCTTGTTGCTGAGATTTTATGACCTATATTGAGTAAAACATGCTTGAAACTAGAATATCAACTGATGCTAAGCTGTGTCATTAACACTCACAAGTATAAAACTACCTTTTTTAAAGTAATAATTTCTTACTTCAAGCATGAAAAAAAAAATAATGATGCAGAGCGCATATCATTATGTCAAGATAATGGCACTAGCATTTACTTAATTTAAGAAAATATTTCAACATATTGAGCAAAAAGGTCAAATTGTTTTTTTTTCTACCCAAGAAAAGTGCACTTGTTATTACCGGTAGAATATACTTATTTTAAGGTATTTTTGGTTTCATTGAGGTTAGCTAATTTTACTTGTTTTGGGAAGTCTTGACAAGTTTTTCTTGTTCTATTGGCAGATAATTTTGCTTAGTTCAAATAAAATACCCCTAATTTTTGTATTTTTTTTCTTGTTTTTGAACACTGACTTTTTGCAGTGCACTGTAATGATACCAACTAGAGTAGCATATCTAGTCGATACTACTATGATTACGTCAATATTTTTTGGCATCACAACATCTTCCTTTTGTTTAAAAAAAAAAGTATATTATGTTTATAAACTCAGGAAATATGTCTCTGGACACATGAGGACTTGGAATATAACCAATGTATGATCCTGTAACTACTTGGTATCGGATTGATACCCAAATTTGTGGTATCATCCAAAGATTTAATGTAAAGTATCAAACAACAGAAGAATAAGTGATTATTACATTTTAACAGAAGTGCAGACAGAACATGTAAAAAGAAAAAATAAGCAGATATTAACAGTAAATGAACAAGTAGATTAATAATTAATTTTCTACCACTTGTCCTTAATAATGTTGACAAAATAATAGAATGATAAATGATACAATATGATACTGCATATGTCAGCAGACTAATTAGGAACCTCTGTTTGTTTACTAACTACTAAAAGACAAGTTGTCTAGTATGTTCACTATTTTATTTAAGGACTTAACTGCAATAAGAAACATATGTTTAATGTACCCTAAGATTTTTTGTTGAAATAAAGCCAATAATGCATTTTTTTTGTGGTCCCCTTTATTTATAAAAGTACCAAAAAGTACAGAAATAATTTTAGTACCGGTACAAGTACCAAAATATTGGTATCGTTACAACACTAATAGTTAGGTTTGTCAAAAAGGGGACTTTTTTCCCCACTGAATTGTCCCAAAATGATTTCTCTCTTTCCTACCTGGAATTTTGTGGGTGAAAAAAAGGAAAAGTCCTGTGATGTGGGCGGGGCATGAATCTTGGGGATGGCTTGTCATGACTGGATCTGATTTCTAAAAACATGTCTTGGTAATGTTTTACCATGTTTTTAGAGTCTTTGGTTGGAGGTGGGTGATCAAAAGTAAAAAAGTTGAAAAAAAAATCCTGGTCTGTGACGTCATCAGGGCGAAGCCGGGCTGTCTGCTGCTTGCTTCCGCCCGGAGGGGGAGGAGCTTGGGGGAGCGGCGTGTCCTGCCGGCTCGCGGAAGTCTTTCCTCGTCCTTGGCGACATTTCCGGGACAGGAGCGACGCGCCGATCGGCACCAGCTTGCCTCCATTCCCCACATCATACCCCTGCGCTCCCTGGGGGGAAAACGCAGCGTTTCCGCCTCCATAGCGCGCAGGACTTCCCACGCTCCCTCGTCCAACTTGTCCACTTCGTCCAACTTTCTTGCCAAAAAACTGTGCTGGTGACATTCTGTCAAAAAGGGGACTTTGGGGGGTTTTGTTTTCCCGGAATGCAAAGGAAAGTTGGCGCGGGCAAGGCGTGAAGGTGAGGACATGTTTATTTTTACACTAACAAAAAGAACAAACGAAAAGCGCGCACAAGGCGGAAGTACAAAAACGTGGCTAATGAAACAAAAACTTGCACAAAGGCAAAAACTATAAACATGAAATATACAACACTTACTAAGGCATGAAAAAATGTGCATGGATCAATGGCTTTTAATGACAGGTAGCCGGGGTAGAAAGGATAATGTCACCAGGCCGACTGCCTGGCAACCACAAGCTTAAATACTGGTGACATGATTAGTGAAAACAGGTGCGTGACTCGAAATGTGAAAACGTGAGACAGGTGCGTGACATGAGGATGTGAACCAGGTGAAACTAATGGTTGCTATGGTGACAAAGCAAGGGAGTGAAAACAAGAACTAAAAAGTGTCCAAAACCAAGCAAAACATAACTAAACAAAACATGATCACAGACATGACAAGGTTAGCTCATTTGTGAATTGATTGCTTTTAACCTGGTATAATTAAATGTCGGGATTCCAGAAGGTCTCTAATCACAAATTCACCACATTTTGGATGTGAAGCTTGTCTTTTGGGCATCATGTCTCATCAAAATGCACTGAAACTTCTCCACGGATCTCTGCATGTAATTGGCTTCACAGTAGTGTCAGTAGAATTCTGTATGTTGAAGTGAAATTGCAGTTAAATGGAGAAGACAAATCCCCCGTCATGTTCATGACCAGGGGAGACGGTGGTGAATGTTCAGCATTATCAGTTCTGACTGCTGGAGACAAGTTGGGAACTGTTGTAAAACACCTGCTAAATGCTCAAGTCTGACTGCATAGTGGCTGATTTGCATACCATAGACTAGAGTGCATAATTCTGCCTTGGTACCATACTGAACATTTGGGACCGGGCATGCTACAGTAAGACATACAAAATACATAGATATAATCCATTTAGATCCCTGCTTTGCTTTATCCATCCATCCATCCATCTTCCTCCGCTTATCCGAGGTCGGGTCGCGGGGGCAGCAGCCTAAGCAGGGAAGCCCAGACTTCCCTCTCCCCAGCCACTTCGTCCAGCTCTTCCCGGGGGATCCCGAGGCGTTCCCAGGCCAACCGGGAGACATAGTCTTCCCAACGTGTCCTGGGTCTTCCCCGTGGCCTCTTACCGGTCGGACGTGCCCTAAACACCTCCCTAGGGAGGCGTTCGGGTGGCATCCTGACCAGATGCCCGAACCACCTCATCTGGCTCCTCTCGATGTGGAGGAGCAGTGGCTTTACTTTGAGCTCCTCTCGGATGACAGAGCTTCTCACCCTATCTCTAAGGGAGAGACCCGCCACCCGGCGGAGGAAACTCATTTCGGCCGCTTCTACCCGTGATCTTGTCCTTTCGGTCATAACCCAAAGCTCATGACCATAGGTGAGGATGGGAACGTAGATCGACCGGTAGATTGAGAGCTTTGCCTTGCGGCTCAGCTCCTTCTTCACCACAACGGATCGATACAGCGTCCGCATTACTGAAGACGCCGCACCGATCCGCCTGTCGATCTCACGATCCACTCTTCCCTCACTCGTGAACAAGACTCCGAGGTACTTGAACTCCTCCACTTGGGGCAAGATCTCCTCCCCAACCCGGAGATGGCACTCCACCCTTTTCCGGGCGAGAACCATGGACTCGGACTTGGAGGTGCTGATTCTCATCCCAGTCGCTTCACACTCAGCTGCGAACCGATCCAGCGAGAGCTGAAGATCCTGGCCAGATGAAGCCATCAGGACCACATCATCTGCAAAAAGCAGAGACCTAATCCTGCAGCCACCAAACCGGATCCCCTCAACGCCTTGACTGCGCCTAGAAATTCTGTCCATAAAAGTTATGAACAGAATCGGTGACAAAGGGCAGCCTTGGCGGAGTCCAACCCTCACTGGAAACATGTCTGATCACTGATCATACAGGGAGCGGACCGCCACAATCAGACAGTCCGATACCCCATACTCTCTGAGCACTCCCCACAGGACTTCCCGAGGGACACGGTCGAATGCCTTCTCCAAGTCCACAAAACACATGTAGACTGGTTGGGCAAACTCCCATGCACCCTCAAGGACCCTGCCGAGAGTATAGAGCTGGTCCACAGTTCCACGACCAGGACGAAAACCACACTGTTCCTCCTGAATCCGAGGTTCGACTATCCGGCGTAGCCTCCTCTCCAGCACACCTGAATAGACCTTACCGGGAAGGCTGAGGAGTGTGATCCCACGATAGTTAGAACACACCCTCCGGTTCCCCTTCTTAAAGAGAGGAACCACCACCCCGGTCTGCCCCGGTTTGCTTTATTTGCTACAAATTAGCATAATGCACATGATTATGTGATTCAGGCAATTTAAAGAGAGTCACATGACATTAACATAGCAATGTAGCTCAGCATCCTCTGCTGTAAACATTTGTGTTTTGAATACGAGTGTCATTTCTTCCCAGGAGGATATCACAAAATTGAGTGCATTTCTTACATTTAGGCAACAATTTTTGTTACAGTATATACTAGTCCCACACGACCAAACTATACCAATCTATCTTGTACTGTAAATACTTTTGGAGAAGGTCGCGTATTTCACAGCAATATACACTACCATTCAAAAGTTTGGGGTCACATTGAAATGTCCTTATTTTTGAAGGAAAAGCACTGTACTTTTCAATGAAGATAACTTTAAACTAGTCTTAACTTTAAAGAAATACACTCTATACATTGCTAATGTGGTAAATGACTATTCTAGCTGCAAATGTCTGGTTTTTGGTGCAATATCTGCATAGGTGTATAGAGGCCCATTTCCAGAAACTATCACTCCAGTGTTCTAATGGTACAATGTGTTTGCTCATTGGCTCAGATGGCTAATTGTTGATTAGAAAACCCTTGTGCAATCATGTTCACACATCTGAAAACAGTTTAGCTCGTTACAGAAGCTACAAAACTGACCTTCCTTTGAGCAGATTGAGTTTCTGGAGCATCACATTTGTGGGGTCAATTAAACGCTCAAAATGGCCAGAAAAAGAGAACTTTCATCTGAAACTCGACAGTCTATTCTTGTTCTTAGAAATGAAGGCTATTCCACAAAATTGTTTGGGTGACCCCAAACTTTTGAACGGTAGTGTAAGTTTTACAATGCTTTGAAAGTTAATCACATGATAATACATTGTCTAGATAGGTTGTAATATCTTACAAGTTCAATATTTATTTATACAGAACAATTTAAAAAACACATCCACTACTGCTCCAAAGTGATGTACAAATTAAAAACATCCATTCATTTTCTACCGCGTGTCCCTCTCGTGGTGGCGGGGGTGCTGGAGCCTATCACAGCTGCACTCAGGCGGAAGGCGAGGTACACCCTGGACAAGTCGCCACCTCATCGCAGGGTCAAATTAAAAACCAAAACCTACCTAAAAAAATATAAAGAAAAAGTACATAACATGCTATAAAAACATACTAAAATGAACCGAACAAAATGGTAGATAGAGTGGAAATAAAATATTAGCCGCAAAAATTGTTAAAAAAAGGCATCAATGAATAAGAAAAAAGGTCCATACAAAATGCAGTTTAGCTTGTGTTAAACAAAAAAGTGTGTTTTTAAAGAAGATTCAAAAGTCACTGGATATGTTGCAGCTCTGAGATTTAGAAGGAGAACGTTCCCAAGTTTAGGGCCTGCTCATTAAGTGGGGTGCAAGTAGAAACCCAGGGTGCTAGACTGTGGTGTGAAAAAAAATAACAAGTCTTTATTAAATTCAAGCTGGGAAAAAGTACAATCAAAAAATACAGTCTAAAATAGGAAAAAAAAAAGGCATTACACAAGGCCAGTAAAATAGAGAAAGTCCAACAAGCAAAAGGCATAGCACAAAGCCCGTAGAATGGAGAATGTCAAAACGAGTGTGGCAGTCGGGAAGGCCACAGGAGACACAGAGGATGCCAGAAGAGCCACAAAAACAAAACATTACATGCCAAAACCAAGGGTAGGAGATAGATAATGTCATCTGCAAGCAGGCGAAGGGAGGTGATGTCAAAGTATGAGACATGTGCTGAAGACAACTCTGCGTCCTCCTGCTGCAGATGTGTCTCCTGCACCGCCCCTCGTTAGCGCTCAGGTAATCTAGACAGAGGGAAAACTACCATATTTTTCGGAGTATAAGTCGCTCCGGAGTATAAGTCGCACCGGCCGAAAATGCATAATAAAGAAGGAAAAAACATATATAAATCGCACTGGAGTATAAGTCGCATTTTTTGGGGAAATGTATTTGATAAAACCCAACACCAAGAATAGACATTTGAAAGGCAATTTAAAATAAATAAAGAATAGTGATCAACAGGCTGAATAAGTGTACGTTATATGACGCATAAATAACCAACTGAGAACGTGCCTGGTATGTTAACGTAACATATTATGGTAAGAGTCATTCAAATAACTATAACATATAGAACATGCTATACGTTTACCTAACAATCTGTCACTCCTAATCACTAAATCCGATGAAATCTTATACGTCTAGTCTCTTACGTGAATGAGCTAAATAATATTATTTGATATTTTACGGTAATGTGTTAATAATTTCACACATAAGTCGCTCCTGAGTATAAGTCGCACCGCCTGCCAAACTATGAAAAAAACTGCGATTTATAGTCCGAAAAATACGGTAAGTGATTCCAGAGAACTAAGCAATTGGAATGTGCCACAACTGCACAAAAAAACAAAGCAACACTGTTACCGCAAAAGCTTTGTCTCCTTTTGACGGCCTGCCTGCGTGGGGCTGGTGGTCCCTTGTTCCCTGGGCACCGCACCTGCTGTTTTGGGTTGGGCTTTTTGGGTGGCTGGGGCCGTACTTTGGCTCCCGCACATACTGGGAGACAAATATGTTGTACATGCGAACACATACTCACGTATATTCATACATGCCTACATTCATACATACTGTACACACGCATATACAAAGGTACATAAGCACGGACATACCGTAATTTCCGGACTATAAGCCGCTACTTTTTCCCCTCGTTCTGGTCCCTGCGGCTTATACAAGGGTGCGGCTTATATACGGCCTGTTCTTCTCCGACACCGACGAAGAGGATTTCGGTGGTTTTAGTACGCAGGAGGAAGACGATGACACAATGATTAAAGACTGACTTTTCATATACCGGTAGGCTGGTTATTTTGATAACGTACAGGCGAGCATTTTGTATTACTTTGCACCGTTGTATTACTTGTACTCTGCATGAATGCTGTTCGCCATGTCAAAGATGTGAAAGTTTGATTGAATGATTGAAAGATTTATTGTTAATAAATGGGACGCTTTGCGTTCCCAAACAGTCATCTCTGTCCCGACAATCCCCTCCGTGGTAGCAGGAACCCCTATATACTACGGTAATTACAAATCAAAACCCTGCGGCTTATAGTCGGGTGCGGCTTATATATGGAGCAATCTGTATTTTCCCCTACATTTAGCTGGTGCGGCTTATAGTCAGGTGCGGCTTATAGTCCGGAAATTACGGTACATGCCTACATTCATACATACTGTACACACGCATATACAAAGGTACATAAGCACGGACATACATGCCTACATTCATACATACTGTACCCACGCATATACAAAGGTACATAAGCACGAACATACATACATGCATACACACGGTACATACATCTACACTGGCATTAACTGCACAAACATAAATATACACATACTGTACATATACAAGCACACATGCATACATACACTCACGCATATAATCATGTTTCTTTAAACATATATTAACGTTGTTCTCCTGGGGGAAACTGGGTAGAAACACAGCACATGACTAAAGCCTAACCTTTTTACTATGACAATCTATAAGGTTAATATAGTCTGTTCCTTTTTCTTCACCTCTTTATCTGTTTTATTTTGTAATTGAAGTATTTATTAAATGTATGGAAATTGACAATTAGTGTAATGCTGATATTGGAGGTAATTATTATTATAATTAATGATCAATAGTATTGTTTCTATTGGCATATTGATTGTTCCATTTGTAGTGCATTAATGTTCATTGCCATTGCTTTGTTATTACTATCCACTTCATGAACTGCTAATTTGCTATAAAAAAAAAAAAATTGTACATACTGTACGTATTTGCTGATATAGTTATGTTGTTGTTGTCCCTTTGTCTTATCCCCCTCTTGACTCTGCAATTTCTCTATCAATATCAACAATATGATTTGCCTAAGTGGCTGGACAGGACATGTTCTACAAAAAAAAGAGAGAAAAAAACCACAGCTTCTGAAACTTGTAGCTCATCCTCGTTATATTCAGGCCCAAAAATATAAGGTTCTAGATCATCATTTGTCCCAAAGTAGTGGCTCTCATTAATTCTCGCATGACTAGCAGTGTTGGGTTAATTACTGAAAACCAGTAACTAGTTACAGTTACTAGTTACTTTATTTCAAAAGTAACTCAGTTACTAACTCAGTTACTTACACCAAAAAGTAATGCGTTACTGTGAAAAGAAACAATTTAGTTACTTATATATATATATATATATATATATATATATATATATATATATATATATATATATATATATATATATATATATATATATATATATATATATATATATATTTTTTTTTTTATTTTTTTTTATGGCCCCCTTTAATGCCATTTTTGCCTTCATTTCAGTACTGTTATTGCACTGGAGAATAATACAATCTGTTGATCAACTTGGCATGCATTTGCATCACTGAACTCTGCTAAGCAATGTGGTCTACGTACAACACACAAAGACAAAGATATGTTTCAAAGGGCCAATTTGTTTCAGGCCATAACAAATTGACAAAACTATTTTAAATAGCTGCAACATAACATACATAAGTAACAAACAGCATAATAACAACATAGCTGTAAACCAAGGAAGGCACACACTACATACACAAAGCCTCCTAACCAGGCGTTTTTTTCTCTCAAGGAATTCTGAAATAAAAACATATCTGAAGCCCAGAACACTCTACACATTTCCCCAGTTTTAGTTTAGAGATAAGGAAAGATTGGCCTGGCCCACTAGCATCCCTCATTATGTTTGTGAACTTTATAGTCTATACATTTAGAGTGATGTGATAATCAAACACTCTATAAGTCTAGAATGAAAGAGCAACAGTATATAAGAGAATTGACAGAGTGTGTGTACCTTCAGTGCGCAGTGCCTCGTTAAAATCTAGCCGCTGTTGCTTAGGAGGTGAAGTGTGTCTCTATTTACTAGCTTCGCCGAAGCATGTTGCTTTTGTAGCTGTTTCAGCCGATTTAAATTGCTAGGATAGGATCTTTGATCCAAAGCACAACTTACATTTAACTAAAATGTTATTTTCTTTGTGGTCGACAAAAAAAAAAGTAGTGAGAATATCTAGATGTTAAGAAACTCAGCTTCAGGCTTCACCATGTCTTGTTCGTAAACACAAACACGCCCCCTCCTACACATACACACACAAAGAGCTCGCCTCTTCCTTGTCGCCTGTTCCGCAGCACTACAATAAAACACACTCAGATCTTCTCAGTTTCTAGCCAATACTACATAAAAAATAACGTAAAATAACGTAAAATAACGCAGTAACGCATCATGTAGTAACAGTAACTGAGTTACTGAATATAAAAAATAACGCGTTAGATTACTATTTACTGCCGTAAGTTAAGGCGTTACAGTCTTTGTAACGCGTTAGTCCCAACACTGATGACTAGTAGTGTTGTTGTTGTTTAACTGAAAATGTGAACATTGTGACGTGTCTGTGAAGTGATTACGGCGCCATATGCTTAAAATGAGCAAAATACACAAATATTACATGTTATTATGAATGTGCCTGTTACTACATTACACATATACTGTACTCACAGTGAGTATATGAAACAATGACTGAGGCTTTTTGATGTTTGTTAGTGCTTTGTAGGCGGAATAGAGGGAATCACATAAGAGCCAATGTTAGCTGACTTTTGTTAGTGTTTATTTACGAGCTAGAATGGAATACAAAACAAACAAACATATGTGTCTGTCTCTCATAAGGATTGTGAATGATAGGCAAAATAAAAATAAAAAAGTGCAGTTGCCCTTTAAAGCACTATAGGTAACAATGGTGCTCACACAAAATATTGACACTGGACACAATTTGGACATGATTACTAATGTTGCCAAATATTTCGACAATAATGGTTCGACATCAAATCTACACTGCTTTCTAAGCTGTGCACTGACTACTCTGAAATATTTTTTTATTTCTACTAATTCCGACAATATTGTCCCTTAAGATGAAGCCCACTAAAATGTTAAAGGAGCCATATGTAATAATGTGGGCAGAAATGGTACTGCAATCATGGTCAAAATTATGTAGTGCCCTCCCCTCTCCCTGACTGAGGTTGCCAGATACGCAGCCGAATCCAGCTCGATCGACTGGGCTACTCCATTTTACACGTAAATTAGGCTATTTTCAGGAAGAAGTATGTCATTCCTACGTACAATATCACAACAAAAGGCAATCATATGGTTATTGTCAGTACTATCAGAAAACAAAGACTAAAAGGAACTACAACCAACGCTAGCAATGGTTTTACTGGTGAAAATAAGTACTCGGCCATCAGGCAAATGAACAATAACTCCTAACAGTAGCTCCTTGAATTCCTTGAATTCCTTCTAAGTCTATCTGATAGCTCAGTTACAGCTCATTTTATTACCAAATATGTGTTGTATGTGTTTTATGTTGCACGATTGCACCAAGAAAAATTCCTGGTTTGTGAACCCGTTCTCAAACAATGGCAATAAAACTATTCTGATTCTGATTCTGATTCTGATAATGCCTAGCAGCCTATGATACGTCCAAAACTAAAGAGGAGACATTTTACCAAAGTATGCCTATAGGTTACTGTTTCAAACGTTTCAGATTGTCATATATTGTCATGCCATGTAGTGCCATGTAGTCCACAATACGCAAACACGAATGAAGAATTATTTTATCATGTGATTTGGCTGTCTCCATACGTTTCACAATGTCAATGTAGCCGTGCTAATGTTGGAACCCATTTCCTCAGCGTATCAGCATATTAAGAACAAAATAGCCACTGACATTACCCATATCCACGTAGGTTTTATTTGTCGAAAACATATTTAGCCCTGTCAGTTGGATGACACATCGACATACAGACTAACAGGCATATATTTTCCCCGTTAGCCTGTATGTTGCACGAACATACTAGCATTCTTAGACAAGATCATAGACTGTATTGGACAATATAGTTTACATACAGAATGTTCATTTCCATTTATTACATGTAATACGAAAACGTAAATGCCTTACTTACCTATCAAGGAAGAAATTTGGCGTCAGATAAAAAAATATCCTCCGCCTTTAATCGTCTCCATCTTTCAAAGGCATTCCCGATACAAATCCTCGTTTTGTTCCTGGCTTTGTCATGAATAAGTTGAGAATCGTTACGACACCTTTTAGATTTACTAAGATCTGGCATGTTTAGTAACTTTACCAGTGGCAGTAGCTAGACGAAGGCGGCGGTGCGTAACTGGCAACCTGGATGTGAATCACTCACAGACTTTTTAATTGGTCAAACGGTTGAGGGCAGGGCATCGAAATTAAAACAATAACAATAACAGTATTTCGAGGCTGTAAATCTAATTTTTATATATCCCGGCTGAACTACCGTTATCAGTTATAGGGGTATTAGAAAAGAACATGATTTATTAATGCCTTTAGGTATATCAGGATCCATTTAATGATGACGTGTGATGAAATTTCTACATATGGCACCTTTAGGGTCTACTAACCCTTAGTGAGATATCATATCAGCAATCTTACTCATATGGTTGTAAAAATAGAGAGTCTTACTTTTTTGTTTACTCTTCACAGCCTACAGTGCGGATTTTACAGTGAAAGATAACTGTTATTCCAAAGAATGAATCGTCTCTAAGCTGTTCTTTTTGAGCACAATGACACTCAGGGTCTATAATGTATCTTTATATTAAATATACACATTATTCATGAATTATTACAATATATTAGCATGCTATTATATTTTATATTTTAAGATTAGGCACATGTATTTAATGTTTTTTTGCTGTGCATCTCAAATTATATGTGAACATATCTTGATCTGTGGTGGGGGTTAAATTCTATATTAGCCCCCTGTACCCAAATCAAACATAAAATGTTTACACAAACACATGCTGCATAAAAAACATTACCATTGTAGAAGAAGCACAAAGAGTGAAAACACAAGTTTTACTGCAAAATTCTTGTTTGGAAATGCATCACAGCACTTTTTTAGTTAGGTCCAATAAAAACTAGCCCAACCCAGCAGTTTGCAGTTAGCTTGGTCCTCTGTTAGGATTTCCTCTCTTAGGCGCTGGAAAAGGTTCCAGATAAATATTGGATGAACACGCATCAGTGTGACTGCTTCAAATGTGGAGGTCTATTCAAAGCAGACACAGTGCGGCAATTTAGTGTAAATTGTCAATTTGAAACATCCTTTATGCAAGGTAATGGGGCTCACTGGGGTGTTCCCGTGAAATTCCCTAACACATTGTCAGCCCTGAAGAAAAGTTAAGTGCTTATCTCTGACAGAAACCACTTTTTGTCCAAATACAGTGTAGAAAAGAAGACAATCTAATTAAAAAATAATAATACAATACATGTGATTTGGCGATGCCTTACTGTTTTTATTTTTACTGCGAAAAAGTGTTGGAATAATATCTAACAACATCTTTGGCAAATATTATATTTATACAAATACAACTATTTACATGTCAAAGACCAGCAGAGTTATTCAATTACTTTCTAAAGGTTTTACTATCTTAAACTTGGACAGTTGTGGTGCTGAAACAGATGGTTGCACAGCAGTAGTGTGACTGAGCACATCCTGTTGTACATACTGAAGCAGCACTGGGTATGCTAATGGTACTGCATTGCTGTTGTGCGGCCTTTACATTTTGCAAGTCTAGACGAGGTTTTGAAACACTACAAATGAATGATGCATGCATAGAGGACTATTTTCTGGGAACATTAGTGTCACTAGTGTTACACATGCTTTGTGTGCATGTGCAAATCCTTTAGCATATCACTTAAAATTAGGTTGAATTCAGGATTTGATTTAAATGTGTAATTTTTTTAATTAATACATTTTTTTGGACAACTCGATGTCATGCTTGCGTAGGTTTTGTCTGTGTACTTTGGCTTCATCTCACATTCCAAAATATGCATGTTAGGTTAATTGAAGACTCTAAATTGTCCATAGGAACAAATTAGTGTGAATTGTTGTTTGCCTATCTGTGCCCTGTGATTAGTTGGCAACCAGTCTAAGGACTAGGGTGTATACTGTCTCTGGCCCGATGTCAGCTGGGATAGGCTCCAGCTTATTTGCGACCCTAGTGAGGATAAACAGTAAAGAAAAATGATGGATGGACGGTGCCACCTGGGAATCGATACCGGTATTCAACAGTACCTGTTTTTGGTACTTTTTTGTGTGTTCAAAATTGTGTTAAAGGGGAACTGCACTTTTTTTTGGAATTGTGTCTATCGTTCACAATCATTCTGAAAAACATGACGATGGATTTTTTTTTTTTTAACTAGTAAATAAACGTAAATAAAAGTCTGCGTACAGCGGAGCCAATGGGAACACCTCTATTCCGCCAATAAAACACAATAAATAACCATTCAAAAAGTGCCAACAATACTCCATTTACATTTTGTGACTTGAATATTAACCAACTATTAGTGATATTGTTACTATAAGCGCAAACGCAGACAAACTATTTATAGCGGTAACGTGCCCCTATGTTTACAACATCGAGTGGTCTGCTGCTTCCTCGCTTCCCTGCTCCTTGGAAGTTTGTAATAGATCATAAATCATACATCTCACCTGGACAGAAGAAGGCTGAGAATGTATTCTATTAAGTTGGTACACTTTGACATCCAATTTTGATACCCCTCTTTTTTCCCAAAGATTATGAGACATTCTTCAACTAAATGGGAATATATTAACATCCTAGCAGTTGGTATCCTAATGACAACAGACATTCTACAGTGAGTGATGTTTTATTATGTTTGTTGGCTCTCATGAAGTCTCCAGTGGGTAATAATCAGTGATGAAGAAAAAAAAAGAGAACATTGTGATGTGTTTTTGAAATGAATGCGCCGTAAATGCTTAAAATGATCAAAATATGTAAATAATAAATGTTATTATAAATGTGATTTTTACTACATTACATATATACTTACATCATGTATATACAACCTTCATGGAGATGTTTGGATGATTTTTGTAAGTTTTTAAAGGCAGAATAGAGTGGCTCCCATAGGCTACATTGTAAGCGAACTTTTGGTCTAATTTATTTACTAGTTAGAATGCATTAAAACAAATACATCTGTCGTCATGTCTGTCATAATGATTGTGAACAATAAGCAACATTTTTAAAAAAAAGTGGAGTTCTCCTTTAATAAATGTTGTAGATGTAAAATCTTTTTTTTTTAATTGGAGGTGTTTAAATCGCCATGTATAATTGCTAATGCTAAACAGTAGCCTGTCAAAGGCAAATCAAATTTAAATTCTCATTGAGCTAGCACATTTTGGAATGTGGCGTCTTACTGTATTTTTCAGCGCCGCCTTCTTGCTTAGTTAGCATGAAAAATTGTACATTACGAGTCCTAGAGGCAGCTCGCCTGAGTCCGCTCCGAGATTGTGACTACTTTTTTCCCGCTAAAGTGCTGAGGCCAGTGCTAAGTGTGCAACCAGATGTGGCATCACATGCAATGAAGGTATCAAAATATAGCAGAATTTTATTTTATCTGAATCGATACCCGGTAGTACCGAAATACTTTGATTGGTATCTAAAAAACAACAACATTTGGTAACCATCCCTATGCAACACTTGTCAGAGCAGTCTGGCCTACAACTGGCCGACACATGTGATTGGTGAGAATGGGGGGAACATTTGCTCCAAAGACGGACCAGACTCAAAACATGAGATAACAAAAAAAAACAATTCATGGAAGTATCTGAAATGAGTGTTACAATACACTTATGGCCTGATCTATTAAATATTTGGATGTATTAAAAACACACAAACTTAATAGCAGCATAGCGAGTGCAATCCATTTAACGTATCTGTCTTCATGTATATGCAGAATATATGCTGACTATCAGAACGCCCACAAAACTGGGCAAAGAAATAGGTCGAATAAATGCAACTATAGTCAATAAGCAGCTGTTTTGCATCTACCTGTATGTTGAGCACATTTGGAAGGTACATGCAAGCTGGCACAGTTATGCACCAATGGTTGTGCCACAGTCATTGTGAGGCGGAGTTCGGTTCAATTATAAACGATGGAGGTAGAATAATTTGTCCGCGTGTGTGTGTCAACATATTTGGACAGTAAGAAATACAAATATTATGCGGATTGCCTATTCAGCAATGTCATTTTATGGGCTGGATGACTTAAAGGGGAACTGCATGTTTTAAAAATGGTGTCTATCATTCACAGTCCTTAGGTGAGACAAGCGCACATATGTTTTTCTTTTTTTAATGCACTCTACCTCGCTAATAAACGCTAAAAAAAAATCAAGTACCAATGGAGGCATTGAGAGTCGCCTATAAATACTCCAAAAAAAAATTCAAAAGCCCCCATTATCGTTTTAGATACACACTGTAAGTATATATTATATATTATATATATATATATATATTAAGTATATATAGTACAGGCACATTCATGTTGATGTTATTTGCAAATTTTAAGTATACAGCAGCGTATAACTTTTACAGACGCATCACAATGTTTGTTTTTCCCTTTAACAACAAAAAATAACAACACTGGACAGTAGAAGTCTAAGGACGTACTCCGACAAGTTGGTACACTTTGACAGCCATTTAGGACCCGGAAATTGCGATAACGACACGAAAGGACGCTTGGTCACCCCACCCCCCACTCTCGTTGTCTCTTCGTGAGGATTATGAGTCATTCTTCATCTAAATGGGAGTGTATGAAAATCCCAGCAGTCGGCATCCTAATGACAGCAGACCTTATACAGTAATTGTTGTTTATTATGTCTGTTGTCTCTCATGAAGTCTGCGGTGGGTAATAATCAGTGATGATGGATGAAAAAACCAAACTTGATAAGTTTTTTAAATGAATGTGCCGCGTATGCTTAAAATGATCAAAATATGTAAATATTAAATGTTTTATAAATGTGCCTGTTACTATACTACATATATACTTACATTATGTATATAAAACCTTAATGGAGGTGTTTGGATGTTTTTTAAAGGGATTTATAGGCAGAATAGAGCGAATCCCATAGGCTTCGTTGTAAGCTGACTTTTGATCGCATTTATTGAATAAAATGTTGCATAAATTATGTTTCACAATCTAAAAGTCACTTTCTGACCTCGGTTGCAGGATGCCCTGTTTGGTGGGTGGTCTTATTTACATGGCTCCACTTCGACAGCGTCTTATCCCCGTCATCTTTGTTGTAGCGATGTAGCGTGCAAGGACGGGCACCGAAGAAGTGTCAAAAGATGAAGCTAACTGTTTTAATGACATTCAGACTTGACTTAAAGTCTTCATCAGTGAGCCTCATCCGTGGCTCACTAGCGCAACAACAACGCCGGAACTCACTAATAACTAAAGTTCCGTGAGTGAATTATGTAAACCCACTACATCTGTAGTTTTAGGCCAGGGGTCTCAGACACGTGGCCCGCGGGCCGCAATTGGCCCACCGGAAAAGTTGGTTTTGCATAATTTTACGAAACAAAACACAGGGCCTGATTTACTGAAGGTTTGCGTGTACTAAAACATTTGAAAACTTGATAAGCAGCTAAGCCTGTGACCTTCGATCCCTCAGGCTGTACTGCATCAACAAGCGACATCAGTGTGTAAAGGATACCACCACATGGGCTCAGGAACACTTCAGAAACCCACTGTCAGTAACTACAGTTGGTCGCTACATCTGTAAGTGCAAGTTAAAACTCTCCTATGCACGGTGAAAACCGTTTATCAACAACACCCAGAAACGCTGTCGGCTTTGCTGGGCCTGAGCTCATCTAAGATGGACTGATACAAAGTGGAAAAGTGTTCTGTGGTCTGACGAATCCACATTTCAAATTGTTTTTGGAAACTGTGGACGTCGTGTCCTCCGGACCAAAGAGGAAAAGAACCATCTGGATTGTTATAGGCGCAAAGTTGAAAAGCCAGCATTTGTGATGGTATGGGGGTGTATTAGTGCCCAAGACATGGGTAACTTACACATCTGTGAAGGCGCCATTAATGCTGAAAGGTACATACAGGTTTTGGAGCAACATATGTTGCCATCCAAGCAACGTTACAGGACGCCCCCTGCTTATTCCATCAACGTGGCTTCATAGCAAAAGAGTGCGGGTACTAGACTGGCCTGCCTGTAGTCCAGACCTGTCTCCCATTGAAAATGTGTGGCGCATTATGAAGCCTAAAATACCACAACATAGACCACTGGACTGTTGAACAACTTAAGCTGTACATCAAGCAATAATGGGAAATAATTCCACCTGAGAAGTTTAAAAAATGTGTTTCCTCAGTTCACAAACGTTTACTGAGTGTTGTTAAAAGGAAAGGCCATGTAACACAGTGGTGAACATGCCCTTTCCCAAATACTTTGGCACGTGTTGCAGCCATGAAATTCTAAGTTAATTATTATTTGCAAAAAAAAATAAAGTTTATGAGTTTGAACATTAAATATCTTGTCTTTGTAGTGCATTCAATTGAAAATGGGTTGAAAAGGGGGGACGGCGTGGCAAAGTTGGTAGAGTGGCCGTGCCAGCAATCGGAAGGTTGCTGGTTACTGGGGTTCAATCCCCACCCTCTACCATCCTAGTCACGTCCGTTGTGTCCTTGGGCAAGACACTTCACCCTTGCTCCTGATGGCTGCTGGTTAGCGCCTTGCATGGCAGCTCCCACCATCAGTGTGTGAATGTGTGTGTGAATGGGTGAATGTTGAAATACTGTCAAAGCGCTTTGAGTACCTTGAACGTAGAAAAGCGCTATACAAGTATAACCCATTTATTTATTTATAAAAGGATTTGCAAATCATTGTATTCCGTTTATATTTACACCTAACACAATTATCCAACTCATATGGAAATGGGGTTTGTACAATATTGGCCCTGTATTCTACTTGGTAGTGGAATGATACCATAATTACTTAGATCACCTGCAACACGCTGACGAATAGTACACACAAATTTATAGTTTGCACTTTGCACAAACTACTTAGCGCGTGTTATTTGGATCTTAGTAGACAAAGCTGTTTGACAGTTTTTACTAAAGAATTTGATTGTATTTTTGTGGCCAATGGTTGTTTTTAAAGGTTGTGTTTTGCCTCCAAAAAGTGTTATTTTGTGCATTTGGCTTATTTTTAAATGGGCATATTACATATGGTATAGTATGTATTCAATGCAAACTATTTGTGTAAAATGATAGTGATACATCAATTAATAATAATAAAACAATTCATCTCTCTAAAGGCATCTTCTGGAAGTTAGCTTTTCCATCAAAAATCTGCGAGACTTTGAAAATGTTATTAAGTGACCTTAGTTAACAGTTTGGTAAAAGGAGAAAGAGAACAATGGGGAAGCCTTGCAGTATGGTCCGATTTGAGGTTTTTTTCACAGAAAGATGCAAAGCAAAATGTTTACTTGGTTTATTACATAAAATATTTGCCCATAAAACTGCACAGCCAAAGCAGCAGATGTTGTCACTCTTTTTTAATCAACTAAATTTAGAAATATATATATTTTTTAAATGCTGGCAGTTAAAGGTTTGTTTTCAAACATACAAATAACAACTGATATCATAAAAGTGATGGATAGGGCACATGACTATTAAATACAGAATAGGATGCATTTTGTCTTGATAAAAATATATATTTTTTATTCATGTTATTGCATATTTATTTGCTTTAACTTACTCCATGAGGGATCACTTTTACTGCAGTCTGCCTCACATAACACACTGTCGGTAGTCACATTGAATTTGATTATGAAAATGGTTGCAACACGAAAACACAATAGCTATTGAATCAGTTCAGCAGATGACATTTTAAAATGTTTCATTATTTTTGTCTTTCCGCACAGCATTTCTTGACTGTGTAGAAGCAATTATGCCGACATACAAACCATGACCATAAAGGGTTACATCGAGCCAATATATTGGTCGGATTACTATAAAAAAAACCTTGCTTTTTCCAGTGCATGTGTCATGATTTTACTTTTTAACAATGATAAAGGACCAGTCAAAGTTGCACATTTAAATATACTTTGTCAGCCACAAACAGATTGTTGCGCTGCATTGCGTTAGAGGCAAAATGCTTAACTGTAATGTATCATCCACCATGTAAAGAGATCTTGGAGGATTTCTACTGCAGCCAAAAAACATGTTCTTCTGGAACATGTCTAAAAGCGTCTCTGATTGCAGTTGTTTGCTCCGGAAGCAAGGATCCTTAGCATAGAGGCCAACTTTATTGGGCAATTCAATGCTGTCCAAATGAAGTTGGCCGATGTACCAAGCACTCTGCGAGGCAAGCCAACATCCAATAACTGCAAACAGAAGCTCTGACATGAACTGTATCACATACTGGTCCCCGGAATGTGTCTGTACAGTAGATGGTTTGAAAATGTATACTTTGTAAGATTGCAGGGATTGTGTGTTGTCGTGGTTCCTGTAACTAGCCGCTGATTATGGGCTCCATTCCCTGTCAATGCCCCGTTCCCCAACAATAATCTTATCAGTCACGGTGTAGCCACCTTGATTAACGTTCAGTCTTGCTCATAACCCCAGACAATATAGAGGTATAAACATTAGATGAATGAGAGCAAGAGAAAATGGTTGAGGTTGAATGAGAGACCCTTAGTGTGTACTTAAGTCTAAATTATTTATGCACAGGTCTTACATTAAATGAGCAAATTGTCTTCTAAAATAGCGATTCCCAAACTTTATTGAGCTATATACGCATGCAATTTCCTTAACGTTGCAGAGACATCCTGCAGTAAGCGTCAGTCTAGGGTAGGCACTGATAGCTTCAGTTGTTTCATGTGCTCTAATCACTGTTAATACAGGTTGCTTATTCGGTTAAGAAAATGTAGTTGATAATTCATTTTTATAATATTGTTGTCAAACACATTTTATTCCCATTATTCACCTTTATAACATTTATGGTGTTAAGTTTTATTTGTATAAAGTACATGTGTCTAACCTTCTCCGGGAAAACTTTGTTATGAAAGTTTGATCACCTTGTGTTTTACCTGAAAGTCCAAATTGGAGAAGTATTTGATTTGGAACATATTCCTTCATTTTGGCAGCCACTTTTACACCCATAAACATTCAGAAGAGCATTAAAATATACTTTTTATATTTAACTTGTTGCTAAAAACAAAAAAACACTGGCTTCCCCTTTACAAGAGAGGTAGCGTCAATCACCTGCTAGCTTATGTGTGCCGCCCCCCAAATTCCCATGATGATTCATGACTACAGTGCCTCACTCTATGATTGTTCTATATTTTACAGTCAGAGTCGTGAGAATAATTATATTACATTTATATTAAATACATTACACAGGCTGTAGATTTGAAAGTGTAGAAATTAATGGTGTAAAAATGTTTCTGCATACATTATTTGCATGATTTTTTTTAAATTACATTCGCTATTTTATACACTCGTATTTGTTTGTTACTCTGTAAAGCGTCTTGAGTTTTTAAAAGTGCTCTACTACTTAAGTAGTATAGTAGTTGTAATAGCAGCAGCGATATGCTGCCAAACACAAATAGCCATATGCTGACTGCTGAGGGCACTCAGATACTTTTTAGCTGGCTTGCACACTAAAAAAACCCCAGAATAAATACTCCCCACTGCCTCGCCTGGTTTCTACTTTCTACCTTATATGAGTCCAGCGTACTCAGCATTAGGCGCAGTGCACTAAACTGGTACATTCGCTTGCACACTCCAATAACGACCTCATGTCCGGTTTCTACCCTGTTTATGATCAGGAAATGGGAACATTTTGTGATTTAACCATACCATATCAATTTTATACTTGGGGATTGTTTAAAAAAAATGATTGTAATCATACAGAAAATACATTACAAAAAGAATTAATATTTATCTAATGTTTTTTTATTTTTTTAATGACATTTTAAACTGTGCTTCGCCTGTCTCCTCTGACCCCACATCCCTGCAATGTTGGCAAATATGCATGGAGTGAAATTACTGCTGAAACTCTACGGACACACACAATGTTTTTACTCACGCCCAATGATTCGCAATAATAACAACAATTTTCTTCAATGAAAAAAAAAAACACTCGCCAGTAAAAAAAAACGAAAACAAAATTTAGCAGGTAAAAAAATACATTTGCAAGTATATATATATATATATATATATATATATATATATATATATATATATATATATATATATATATATATATATATATATATATATATATATATACACATTTTTTATTTTATTGTATTTTTTTTTTTTTCAATAAAAAAAAAGAGATTCACAAGTATAAAATCAATTTTCTTCAAGTTAAAATTGTGGACATCAATATTTCATCCAGGTTGAGCTTGTTTACCCTTTCTCCTTTCCGCCATTTTACTGTACCTCATCGCACGTGGGGTGGCGACTTGTCCAGGGTCTGACCGAATGCAGTTGAGATAGGCTCCAGCACCCCCCGCGACCTCGAACGGGACAAGCGGTAGAAAATGGATGGATGGGATGGGCATCATGCACAAATAACAGAAGCTCTGATTGCCTTAAAATGTATTCAGCAAGCAGTACCTGTCGTTGTAGAGTGCAAATTACGGGTGCTCTGAGTGCAAGTGTGTGGATCATGCAAGGTTTTAACATGAGGCATTTTTTTTTGTACTGTGAATCGTTTTTTGTTTTAATTGAGGTAAATTGTTTTTACACCTGCAAATCGGTTTATTACCTGCATACAACTATTTTCATACTTGGGAATTGTACAAATGTTTCTTTTTTTACTTGCAAATCCTTTCTTTTTTTTTTTTTTGATTAAATCTTTTTCTTATTTTTTTTTATTGTGAAACGTTGGGCTTGATTAAAACATTTCTGTGTCTTTGTGAAATTTTTGTAGATAAAAAAACAAATCCCCTAATCAGAGTCAACAAATGGTCATGCTGGTTTCTAGGTTTGATTGCTTATTATGCCTTTCCATGTCACAGTCTATTTTTGAGCCAGTATGGCATTAAAGGCATCATACAAAGGTTGATGTGAACTGGTCAAATTGCCAAATGTCAAAGTTAGGGCAGCAGTTTGTTGTTATTACTAGAGCTTATGCAGTATAATTTGTTTTCATCAAGACCATGTCTTGTTTTACTTTGGCAAGGGCATGTATGTGTTTAGAAGATGTATAAAGAACAGATGACTTTACATTCAAGCGCAATTATGTATTTTCTCAAACTAAAACGTTACTCAAAACAAAAGGTGACACATTAGTAATTTTAGGTCCATCACACTTCGAGCATATCAACCTTTTCAATTATGAAGCAAGTAACATCGAATAGAACAGACAGCAGGTAGAAACGACAAACAATTGTCATACAAATCCCACTCTAGAAATGGTTTTACAGGCGATAACAACTGACCGTTTTCCTCTACTAGTCTTTCGGGCCAGTTTTACAGTGCCACTGCCACTCGTGATAGCATGAAGTTGTATCTGCCTCTCACAGAAGTTGCTCAGGGAGTGCAGCTCATCCAGAGTGGCACATCAATACATGCCGTGGCCATAATGTATGCTGTGCCTACTCTGGACAGTGTCATGAAAGTGGAGGATATAGAAGGAGAGAGGCCAGTACACCAGGAAATGTGAAAACCATTATCTGCTCCGATTCCCCCAAAAGTGCTGACTGCAGTCAATTGAAATACTATTTACAGGGAAACAGACAATTTGGGTCGCTAACTACCTGAAAAAAAAATAAGGGACAGCTTGTTGATAAGACCCACAGACCCAATTGTTTCCACCCCTAGCGCTGCAGTGATTTGTTTGATTTTGTTTGCCTGACTGTATTCGTGGGAAACGTTTTTATACGATTTCTTTATGTAAAATAACAAAAGTAACTGTATAAAATAAATAATTATCTTTTGTCTTGTGCATGATTTGTCTTAAAACAGAGCGATGTTTTGTCTTTTTGACTTACAAATACTATATTGGATACTTGCCAAAGTGTCAAATCATAAGGGTTATGTATTTAGGCGTGAGTTTGCATGCAGTTTTGAATGTGTCTGTTCGCGGGGTTTTGCAGACGTAGTGACTTCACTGCAAGGCGGACATTCTTATTTGGACATTAGGTCAAAATCTTAACCAGAAGGAGAGTAGCTCCTCCCCCTCTGCTTCAGGTTATGAGAAAACACACAAAAAAGGTAAGATGAAGTATTATTTTCATCTAACCAGTGCATAATAACACCAATGTGCCACATGCTGTGACATAAATGCTGCTAAAAGCAGCTTTTTCTAATGCAAAATCTGAATCGATCAGAGAGTGTGCAGGTGTTCATAAATAAATACATATACCAAATATTTAATACATAAATAATCATTATGTTTTTTTTTTTTTAAAGGTTCAAAATGTTCATTACATTTGTTTTTGTTTGTACTTTGCGAACACTTGTAGTTTGAATGTTTTATTTTGTTGAGAAGAATTGTTGAACATTCTTGGGTAGCAGGTTATAATTTTTTATTGTACATAATTTTAGCTGTTTGTAAATGCACCAAGTCGTTGAATTTCAATATTTTTGATTCAATAAATAGTTTGTATGTTCTCTATATCCAACCTTATGTATTATTCTAACTGATCTTTTTTGTTACACCGTTAGTTAATGAAGCACACATTTGTAGTTGTTTCCCCATATGTTCCTGCACAATAACAGCACTAGTTGTCAGGGTTGCCCTGACAGTTTGGTTGCGTTTGTCTTAGTTTCCTGTCAGTGCTTTTATTTTGTCTTCATTTCCTGATTATCTCCCTGAGTGCTTTGTCCCCTCAGCTGTGGCTGATTGGCACCTGGCCACACCTGGTGTCAATCAGCCAGCTGCTATTTGAACCTGCCTTCCCATCCAGACGGTGCTGGATTATTGTCATGAATACTTGTAGCTCCTGCTTTCTGTCTTTTTGTTCCTAGTTCCTGTTTGCTGGATCCTGTTTCCCGTTTTCCAGTTTGGCGTTCCTGGTTTGTGTCTTTTCTTTATTTTTACTTTTGGACATTAAATAATGTTTTTCCGCACAATGCCTGCCGCCTTCTCTGCATTTTGGGGTTTGTCACCAACAAACTCTGACAGTAGTGTCACTAACTTGTCTCACATATTTTTGCTTAGTTTGTGCTGGTTAGAAATATTCAAAAGTATTAACTTAAAAACTGTGATAGTCAGACCAAAAAAGCCCAAACTTGTTGACTAACTAATTGAAAAAGTTTGGGGTGATTTGGACAACACGGGGTGGCTGGATGACATCACTAATCAGAACATGTATTTTAGATAGACGTAAAAACTGTAAAGGCACAAACAAAACGTTTTCCAGCACAAACAATTGGGACACGTTTATAGAGATTTGGACAAGAAGGTTGAGCCAACTTTAGACAGGTGAGGAAAACAATGAAAGGACAAGAAGGCCAACAAATAGACTTTTTGCGAGCAATATTAAGAGTGGTAATACTATTCTTCGGTGCCAATATTACAGCTGTATCATTTTTAGCCATCTAAGCATACAACATTGAATCTAAAAAAACATGGCAGTAGCTACAATTTATACATTAAGCTTGGTGGATAAACACCCACTTAATACTGGAGAAAAATAATTTTTCACGCTGAAATAGGCTTACATAACTGTTTGTTTTTTCTCCAAAATCGAGAAGTGTGGCTGCCTTAAGGCGTCCTCACACATCACTAACTTCTGAGCTCGTTGCCAACATGAAGTGATGTGCAAATGTGTGAGGAGTCATCATAAAACATCTATTTAGTTATGCTTTTAACTAATATACCTTTAAATATTTATTCTGATTAAACAATTTTGGTCCGGCGTATCATGACACAGATAATCTTATTTCAGTTTGACATTCCTGAAAAATACATCTATGATAACTCATTGCCATTGTGAACCTCCATTTGGTTTATGTATAAACAGGGCTAAGACCTGAGGAAAAATGGAAAACATCAATATATAAGCCAGCTGCACCGATTATTAATTTAAACAACTCCAATACCTACAACTTGTCAAGCAGCTGCCTCTCTCTATCCACTAGTAATGTTAGTAAAGCATACATTTTTACAGAAATGATGCAACTGATTAACATCTCTCAAAGTTGTACCATATGTTCAAATATGTTTTTTTCCCCCTCTGAGCTGCAAATTAATATGATCCCTTTTTAAAATACTGCATGCCTGTACAGTTTCCTTTTAAAATCTCACTTTTCCCCCTCCCCCATCCATTTCTAAGTTTTGTCTCTCACATGAAAGCAAGCTGGTGCTCTCTGGCATCACAAAAGATGCTCTTAAATGTTGACTTGGTGGTGGTGGGATGCAAATGGGAGCTCACTGCAGAATCCTCCCTTACCTGTTAAATGGTTCTGCAACAGTGCACAAGTGAGGAAATGGGAATCTGCTGAGAGCCACTGAAACATTTACCGAACAGGTGGTACTGCATTCATTAGCACATGTCTCATGTTGTGCATGTCTCATTGCATGCATGTTGATGTGTCTGTCAGTCAGTGTTGGGTTAGTTACTGAAAACCAGCAACAAGTTACAGTTACTAGTTACTTTATTTCAAAAGTAACTCAGTTACTAACTCAGTTACTTACACCAAAAAGTAATGCGTTACTGTGAAAAGTAACTATTTAGTTACTTATTTTTTAAAGCTCCCATTAATGCCCTTTTAGCCTTCATTTCAGTACTGTTATTGCACTGGAGAATAATACAATGTGTTGATCAACTTGACATGCATTTGCATCACTGAACTCTGCTAAGCAATGTGGTCTACATACAACACACAAAGACAAAGATATGTTTCAAAGGGCCAACTTATTTCAGGCCAGAACAAATTGACAAAACTATTTTAAATAGCTGCAACATAACATACATAAGTAACAAACAGCATAATAACAACATAGCTGTAAACGAAATACGTACTTTAACTTTATTTTTTAACATACCAAAGCCTAACCAAGCGTTTTTTCTCTCAAGGAATTCTGAAATAAAATCATGTCTGAAGCCCGGAACACTCTACACATTTCCACAGATTTAGTTTAGAGATAAGGAAATATTGGCCTGGCCCACTTGGATCCCTCTTTATGTTTGTGAATGTTATTTTTTATACATTTAGAGCGATGTGATAATCAAACACTCTAGAAGTCTAGAAATAAAGAGTATATAAGAGAATTGACAGAGTGTATGTACTATAATTCATAATAACATTGATTTTGATTCAATATTATGTTTTGAGCAATGAGTTTGAAAGAAAAAAAAAACAGCTTTGTTTTATTAGTCAACATTGCAACGTTTTCTAAATTACATTTCACCTTTAAGCTTTTTTATTTCACTTTTGTTATGTTTTTGTTTATTTTAATAGTATTTTTAGAAAGTGCTGTGGGCCTTTAAAACATTAGCTGTGGGCTGCAAATGGCCTCCGGGGCACACTTTTGACACCCCTGCTATAGATAATAAAAAATTAAATCTGATAAATCTATCGGTAAAAAGCTGAGCCTGGCGACGCATGCGTGTTAACAACTCTCTCGCTCTCTCTGTCTCCGCCCCTCCCTCACAAATGCTGCTGCGCGCACCCCTCCCCTCCCTCCTTCCCACACTCAGACACACACCCAGCGCGGCGGGTCCTCCGTGTGACACAAGAGATTCAGAAGAACGACACCGTAGTGCTGCCACAAAACACACTCAGATCTTCTGTTTCAAGCCAATACTACATAAAAAGTAACGTAAAATAACGCAGTAACGCATCATGTAGTAACGGTAACTGAGTTACTGAATATAAAAAATAACGCGTTAGATTACTAGTTACCGCCGAAACTAACGGTGTTACAGTAACGCGTTACTTTGTAACGCGTTAGTCCCAACACTGCTGTCAGTGTCATGTATCCTGGTATTCCTACTGTCAAAGACTTCATTTTGAAACCATTAGTCTGTGCTTTACTACCCAAGCATGCCAAATCTGTAAATACTGATCAACATAATGTATTATTCAGTCAGTTGGTAGAGTGGCCGTGCCAGCAATCGGAGGGTTGCTGGTTACTGGGGTTCAATCCCCACCTTCTACCATCCTAGTCACGTCTGTTGTGTCCTTGGGCAAGACACTTCACCCTTGCTCCAGATGGGTGCTGGTAGCGCCTTGCATGGCAGCTCCCTCCATCAGTGTGTGAATGTGTGTGTGAATGGGTGATTGTGGAAATACTGTCAAAGCGCTTTGAGTACCTTGAAGGTAGAAAAGCGCTATACAAGTACAACCCATTTATCATTTATTATCATTTAATGTATATTCCAAAAAGTTCACAGTAAGTCAATACATTTTACGTAAAATGTTTCAATGTGTTTGCATGGTCTGTTATATCAAACATGCTAGATATTTTTTTTACCTACAGTAATGTTAAGGTTGTCAAACAAACATCAATAATTCCATACCAAGTCGATGGCAACCTGCAAAAATGACATAAATAGCATATTTTTTTTCAGTATCCTTGGTACCATATACTGTACATGACTTTTTTTCTTGGCGAGCTACATTAATTGTTCACTTGTGAGCTGTTTTCCTGGTGAAATACGTAAACCAGTGTCGTTCAAAATGTGACCCGAGGTCATTTGCTGAACACAGCTCTTTATTTTCTACATTGTACAAAACCAAAATAAACAAACAAAAAAAAAGCTGGATAAGTAGAGCAAAAAACTATGGTTCCTCATAATAAAACTTCCTAAAAAAACTTTTAAGTGCACTGCACTCAGTCAGTTGTGACAGCACTTGGCCGTACACACGACATAAACGTGAAAGTCGCCACAATTATATTCTCTGACTTTTTCAGTACACTCCCTTGGTGTATGGCGCCTGCCTATTTCTGTTTGTTAGCATGTCGCCAAATATGTTTGTAGAAATATTATTTCCACACCATGACTCTGTGAAGCCTGTGTGATATAGTTAATGTTAGTGTGACATCAATGCAGCACCTAAATATGATTGTTTTGTATGGAGGAGAATATCCAAAGACTTAAAAATCACACAAATGCAGTTTTCTTAATTAATACCTTTAACAGTTACTCATCCATGGTTGTTTTCTGCGGATTTGGTGGATATATAGCCTAAAAAAAAGGCCAAAAGTCATGGGCTAAGTGGAAGTGTGGCAGTGATGGTTGACGACCGTTTGAATACAAAATACCATTGATTTAGTCCAATATTTACGGACAGATGAAAAGATCCAATCACAGGAAATACAGGCTTTGCTTTTGCAGTACCAAGGCTCCGGATTGCAGTTAAAAAAGAACAACAAACTATTTGGCAGTGTTTACAGTCAAGCTATTGGCAATCACAGCAGCACTACAGTGGGTAGAAGAGTCACAGCTAAAAAAGTCGGTGGTCTGCTCCAACTCGAGGTCAGCTTTAATTTCTATTCAAAATTTTAGGTTGCAAAAGGAGGCAAGATTTAGTTAATGACAAAAGTGAAATACCAGCGTAAGATTCCTATGGGTTCCAGCTCACACAGGCATAAAAGGCAATGAATTGGCAGATCAGCTGGCAAAGCAGACATTAACGCTAAAGCTGCACAGAGAGGTATCTCTCAATAAGACGGAGGGAAAATCATATTTTAAAGGAAATCTTTTGAAAAAGTGGAAATCTTATTGGGACATGAGTACAATTGAAGACAATTATCTGCAATACAGAACACAGTAGGAGCAGGAATAACTGTAAGGGGGAGCACAAAAGAGGAAGGAATCATACCACTTATTTGATTAGGACACACCAAACTAAATAAGACATTGCACCTTTATAAATAAATACCCAACAGGATTATGTGACAGCTGCAATGAGGTAGAGACATTGGAAGTAGAGAAAGGAGAAAACTAAGAGAAGAAGTTAAAGGCATGGAAAGAAGGAGTTTGCTCTCAAATGGGTACTTAGCAGCAATTAGAATATTTTAGTGAAGTTTCTAGAAGAGACACGTTACAGCTGACAGATGGATATAGTGTGATTGTGTCGTGTGTTCCTTTGTGTCAGAAGTATTTGTTATATTTGTGTCTTCAATGAATGAATGACTTGGATTGAGAGATATTTGAGTCATAAGCCGTTGCGGTCTTAAGGGCACATATGTCATGTTGATGAGGGATGTCAGAGGGAGTTGTAAGACTCAGTCAGTATACAAATAAAATATCTTGACAGTGGCGGTCAAAAGGGCAGCTCAGTATGCAGAAGTCAAATTTGTGTACTGTGCCAGCCTGCTGTCCTGTCAGTTAATATAGAATGAAGCTTCAGTTGATGTTGAACAGTGAATAACACAAGCTAGTCCTATTTTATGGGTTCGGAATTGGCCTAAAGACAAAGTTTGGTAAACGATGCCAACCTTCCCACTGCCAAATGTGCACACTGCTGGGAAATGCATTCCTGTCTTGCATTAGACCTAATAAGCGCCTATAGTTGTGTTTTGCTGTGCAAAGAAGCAGCTCTCAGATGGTTTAGTAACCAGATGCATCCCTTTTTTTTTAATCCATTTTCAAGCATTTCCAATTAATTTCCTGAAGCAAGTTAAGGTGATTTATGGGTATGAATGAATTGTTGTTCACGGCTCAATTTATTGGGCATTCAACAAGAACCGTTGATTCTGGAATACCTCCTACAGATAACAAAAGCCAATTAAACAAAGATAAACACTCTCTTGTGTGTTTTAATTGATAATTAAAATGTTGACCTCCACAAATGGGGTTGGAATATGGATAGTACCTTTAAAAATACAATTTATGCTAAGAGTTTCAAAGTTTGGGACAATGCACATCCCCTCAAAACCATAACAGCATAACAGTGCCCCTAATTTCCTTCCCCCAATTAATAACTAATGCTAATCAGAGCAATTGTTTTAGGTCTACTCAGACCTTAAGGGTTGTTTGTAACTTCCTCACAGTTACATTTTACAAAACAATAAAATTAACAAGAACACCATTGGCTAGCTTACCATTAGTGGTTTAACAGAACACATTTGTTTGTAAACACATTTTTCAGTTACTAAATTTATGTAATAAAAAATGTTACCGGGGCAAAAAAAAAAATATTGGTGTTTACGGCAGTCACTCACCCTGTCTCGTTAACACATACGCACAGGGAGCACATAGATACATACAAGAGCAGTTTAAGTATTTTGATTATTTTAAGCATACGCGGCGCATTAATTTAAAAAATACATCACAACATTTTCTTTTTTTTTTCCTTCATCTCTGATTATTACTCACTGCAGACTTCATCTGAGCAAACAAACACACATAATAAAACATCACTTGCGGTGCAAGGTCTGCTGTCATTAGGATACCGACTGCTAGGATGTTCATATATTCCCATTTAGATGAAAAATGTCTCATAATCCTAATGAAAAAACAGGGTGGCAGGTGCGGGGGGAACAAGCGCTTTTCGTGTTGTTCTCACCAGGTCCTAAATAGCGGTCAAAGTGTCCCAACTTGTCGGATTATATTTTCAGCCATTTATTTTACAGTTGAGAGACATGATTTATGATCTACAACAAACTTACAGGGAGCAGGGAAGCGAGGAAACAGCACACTACTTAATGACGTAAACATAGGGACAAACGGAAGTGATTACATTGTCGCTATAAATAGTTTGTCTACATTAGCGCTTATAATAACAATATCACCAATACTTTGTTAATATTCAAAGTCCCCCACTTCTAGGGGAGACCAAAAGCAATGGATGTCGAGTGGGTCTGACATATTATTGTAAAAGTCCAGTCCATAGTGGATCTAACATATTAGTGAGAGTCCAGTCCATAGCGGATCTAACATAGTAGTGAGAGTCCAGTCCATAGTGGGGCCAGCAGGAAACCATCCCGAGCGGAGACGGGTCAGCAGCGCAGAGATGTCCCCAACAGATGCACAGGCTAGCGGTCCACCCGGGGTCCCAACTCTGGACAGCAGGCACTTCATCCATGGCCACCGGACCTGTGTCCCCCCCCCCCCCTCCACAAGAGATAGGGGGGCAGAGGAGAAAAGAAAAGAAACAGCAGATCAACTGGTCTAAAAAGGGGGTCTATTCAAAGGCTAGAGTATACAAATGAGTTTTAAGATGGGACTTAAATGCTTCTACTGAAGTAGCATCTCTAACTGTTACTGGGAGGGCATTCCATAGTACTGGAGCCCGAATAGAAAACGCTCTATAGCCCGCAGACTTTTTTTGGGCTCTGGGAATCACTAATAAGCCGGAGTTCTTTGAATGCAGATTTCTTGCCGGGACATATGGTACAATACAATCGGCAAGATAGGCTGGGAACTAGACCGTGTAGTATTTTACACGTAAGTAGTAAAACCTTAAAGTCACATTTTAAGTACACAGGAAGCCAGTGCAGGTGAGCCAGTATAGGCGTAATATGATCAAACTTTCTTGTTCTTGTCAAAAGTCTAGCAGCCACATTTTGTACCAACTGTAATCTTTTAATGCTAGACATAGGGAGACCCGAAAATAATATGTTACAGTAATCGAGACGAGACGTAACGAACGCATGAATAATGATCTCAGCGTCGCTAGTGGACAAAATGGAACGCATTTTAGCGATGTTACGAAGATGAAAGAACACCGTTTTAGTAATACTCTTAATGTGTGACTCAAACGAGAGAGTTGGGTCGAAGATAATACCCAGATTCTTTACCGAGTCGCCTTGTGTAATTGTTTGGTTGTCAAATGTTAACGTGGTATTATTAAATAGATGTCGGTGTCTAGCAGGACCAATAATCAGCATTTCCGTTTTCTTGGCGTTGAGTTGCAAAAAGTTAGCGGACATCCATTGTTTAATTTCATTAAGACACGCCTCCAGCTGACTACAATCCGGCGTGTTGGTCAGCTTTAGGGGCATGTATGTAGAGCTGGGTGTCATCAGCATAACAGTGAAAGCTAACACCGTATTTGCGTATGATGTCACCTAGCAGCAGAATGTAGATGCTAAAGAGTGCAGGGCCAAGAACCGAACCCTGGGGAACTCCGCACTTTACCTTAACATAGTCAGATGACACATTGTTATGGGAGACGCACTGCATCCTGTCAGTAAGATAAGAGTTAAACCAAGACAAGACTAAGTCTGACATACCAATACGTGTTTTGATATGCTCTAATAAAATATTATGATCGACTGTATCGAAAGCAGCGCTAAGATCAAGAGTGATTTGCCCTGAAACCGTTTTGAAAAGGTTCACAGAGATTGTTAGACACTAAATGTTCATTTAGCTGCTCTGCAACAATTTTTTCGAGGATTTTCGAAATAAAGGGAAGGTAATTTACCAGGAGGTCAGGATCGAGGTTAGGTCTTTTGAGCAGATGATGAATAACCGCTTTTTTGAATGCTAGGGGAACAGTGCCAGAGGAAAGTGATAAGTTTATAATATTTAGCACCGATGGACCTAATTATACAAAAAGCTCCTTGATAAGTTTCCCAGGAAGTGGGTCAAGTAAACATGTTGTTTTTTTTATCCCACTTACACGCCGTAATAATTCCTTTGTTTTTGGAGGGCAGTATCCGTCGTATATACGGTTGTATCTTTGTTAATATAACCCAGTTGTAGCTGGGATGAGTTGTCTTTAATCTCCTTTCTAATGAGTTCAATTTTCTTATTAAAGAAATTCATAAAGTCATCTGCCGAGTGGGTGGAGCTACTGGGAGGATTCCCTTGTTGGGTTAGCGATGCTACTGTACTAAACAACAATTTAGGATCGTTTTTGTTGAGGCGGATGAGATTTGAGTAATATTTAGTTTTAGCTAAGGTAAGCATGCGTTTATAAGTTATTAAACTATCACTCCATGCTTGATGGAAAACCTCAAGTTTGGTCGAGACGAGACGCAACGAACGCATAAATAATGATCTCAGCATCGATGGTGGACAAAATAATAATAATAATCCATCTATTTTCTAATGCTTGTCCGATACATATACTAATTATAATACTAATAATAATAATATATGCAAAATGTTTTTTCACTTGACTTATAGGTATGTATTTAGTCCAAGACACATAAATGTCCTACACCTATTTTGTCCTTCGCTGGATTAAATCAACTTGTCCTTACTAGAAGAGGTGTGCATAATTGGACAGGTTCTGATAAGTATGCACCGTGTCTTTCAAATTAAGGGATGCAGATAGGATGGTCACACACTTTATGCCTCATCCTGTTGCATTTGGATTAACATAGGGATTCCATCAACTATTCTATGAAAACAAAATATGAACTGTTATCAACTTTACATACTATCAAGCAAATGAAGGCGAGACTTGTGCAATCGGCAATCATTTGCAACTTTTCTCTGGTCAGTCATGTGATTCATTGTATACATTTTAATCACACAAAAGGCAGGATTGGAAAATGACTCAAACACCGATCCTGCGTGGGTTCCTTCCGGGTACTCCGGCTTCCTCCCATTTCCAATGACATGCAGCTGGGGAGAGGTTGATTGGCAACATTAAATTGACCCGAGTGTGTGAATATTAGTGTGAATGTTGTCTGTATATCTGTTAGCTCTGCAATTAAGTGGTGACTTGTCCAGGGTGTACCCCGCCTTCTGCCCGAGTGCAGCTGGGATAGGCACCAGCACCCCCGCGACCTCGACAGGGACAAGCGGTAGAACATGGATGGATGGATGTCCCTTTTGGACTTATGAGGCTTAGAAATTTCATTGTATACTTGATTATCAAAAGAACCACCAAATTCCACTTTTTCTGTCTTATCAGTGTTTATGTGTCATCATCAATGTATGTGTTTGTGCATGCTTGTGCATGTGTTTGTGTGTGTGTGTGTGTGTGTGTGTGTGTGTGTGTGTGTGTGTGTGTGTGTGTGTGTGTGTGTGTGCATTGTCACCATCTGACAATCTGGGGTTACTTTGAAGTCAATTAAAGGCGTTGCATAGCGAGCTGGGCATCAACCCTCCACGCCACAGCGGCCTACTTCCACATCCTTGCCAATGTCGATCATGTGGGTGAGGAAAATCATTGCCACAATGTCCAATTTGCCACAATTGTCAAACTGGTTCTGCTGAGGGCGGTCACCTCTCCCTCCTCCATGACCCCTCTGAGAACTCCCTCTATGATGTGGTGGTCCATGTTCATGTCTCATGGTCAGAGAAGAGGTCAGCAAGAATGCCGGTGAATTGGCGCTCGTATGGGTCATTGTCGTTCTATTTGGAGGTCCTGAGACAAGACTGAGCATGTCCCTGGACTTTAACAGTTCCTTTGTGTGGTTATCTGACCCCATGACGCTCTTCAATATGTTGAAAGTTTGACACCAACCAGCCTCTAGCAGCGGCAGAAGGCCTTGAGTGCTTTGTCAAACTTCTTGCCTTCCTGGTTGACATTAGGGAGGGAGGATACGGCAGCAGAGAGGAGTTCAGACTCAGTGTTGGAGTACACAAATACTGGGACATTTTTATCATCAGCGGTTCAGAGTACAATCATTGATGCTTGAAGGTTGGGAAAGGCTTCCGCACACCGTCTTAGTTGAAAGGGGAACCCAGCAATGGGAGACACATTGTGTTGCCGCACCGTGCATCCCCTGCGGGTATGGGCCCACGAGTGGTGATTGTAGCATGGGTAAAAGACATGCCATTGTGGCATCTTCAGGTGTAGCACGGGCATTGAGTACGAGTGGTTCTTTTCGGGCAGGCGGTGGCTGCTGTTGGCGGCACAGATGGCAGACCCAGTCGTCATTCAAGGCCCCCGAAGGCCTAGTCGTAAACAACCTCAGACAGAAATCAGAGGGGGTTGGGGATTTGTAGGGTGGTGGAGAAGAAAAAAAGGTGAGTGTCATTATTTGTGCTTAGGTCATTATTGTTCTCATGTATTTTCATTCTCAGCCCTTATCAACATTTGTTTTCCCACATGTACAATATTCTCATGCATTTTAATTGTCTGCAAGTTTGTAGTTTTAACAGGCTTCCTTCTCATCAACTTTTTCTTTGTCCTTCTTTAAATTCACTTTCGGAGCTGCCAACAGGCACTTGCTCAAACTACCAGTGTCGGGAAACGCAAAACTGTTCCACACAATTGCTAAGACATTCAATACATCAATTGCCATGTTTTCTGCGCATATCTTTAATCAATGCTGAGTTCCACCCCATCTAACTGTAGCCCGGCATACTCATTTTAGATTTAATCTTATGGCGATCTGAACCGAATAAGGCTTGGACGTTTACCGAATCCCAAAACATCACTCGTTGGATTGTAAGTCCGTCCGGGCATTTTTGAAACGCCCCGCCAGCCAACTCTATTTGTGTCACATCAAATGTTTTGAACACCCCGGAATCTGCGGATTACTGTCAAGTACTAGTACGTATACCCTGTAATACTATCGCAACCAAAGAGGTACAAATCTCAAAATGTACAAGACTACCTCAATGTTGTCGTTAACTTAAGGACACTGTCCTTTTTCGGGCCACAGTCTTGGAAGTGTAAAAACACACGCAATGTTTCTTCATCTATTTTTCTTTTTTATTAATTTGTTCCTTTCACTTAGGTTTCTACCGAAGTGTATTTTTTAGAAGAAAAAATCATATATAGTAAAATGTATGAAATTTAATACGATTGATTTAAAATAAATGATTACTTTTACCTTGCCATATTGGGCAAATGTAGGAGGCTCAAAGGGCTCGTCGTGAAATCCTGAGGTGACCAAGTCGATGTTCGGTTTATGGGCGGTTGTGCCCCAATGTCTCGAAGATGTGTTGGCCCGATGTTCTCATAGTGGCTATGTAGATGGTTCGAAGGGTCTTCTTGTTGTAGCTGCAGTCCGTCGTCGCAAAGCAGCGCAAGACGACTACTTGTCTCTTCAGTTTGCTAATGACATTTGATGCATGAATGGCAACGATTAACTGGCCGTCATATGTCAGTCACAGAAATTTGGGATTGCCATTATACTTGATGGGTTGCCCATTTAGTTGAAGGCATGAGTGCCACTTTGCTTCATTTGTATTGGTGGAAAAAAGGAGCATTCAGACTTTTGTGTGGACTGCTCTATTTCCATTGCCTGCTCCAGTAATCGGCCCATTTCACTGACATCAACAGTTGGAAAGGTGAAGGAGAGATTGGTGACAAACAGGCTTTCCTTTATCACAGAAATGTCATCATGTCAGAATGTGTCTCAGGCAATAAGGTTTCCAATGCAACTCCATGCAATGAACCTTGCTGGCTCTATGGGGCGACACTGGCAATTAAAACCTTCTGACAAATTGATTAAAGGCAGGTGAGTCCTCTAATCACTAAAAAGCTAATATGGATAATCCGTGCTAAATCCAAAGGTAAAGTGTCTGGCAGTAAGGCAGACAGTACATGGAATGGGAAAATAAGAGCACTAGGCAGGAACTAAATACCAAAACACAGTAAAACAACACATTAAAGTCCAGGCTGTCATGAGCAAAAATCACATGTACAGGTTTTTTATTTTGTTTACACTAATAAAGTTCAGTGTTTTACAAGAGACAAACTATACTAATGTCTGTGTGTGCAATAGGTTTTGTATATGTATTTGTATTGGTGGAAAAAAGGAGCATTCAGACTTTTGTGTGGACTGCTCCATTTCCACCGCCTGCTCCAGTCTCCAATTCCTCACAGAAGCTGCGGCAGTTTTTGCTCTGCCCCTTGAAAGTGGTTGTCTTGAACACAAACAACTACATCGTCTGCAAAAAGGCTAACCTTTGCAATGTTGAGGGTGGTTGGAAGGTCGTCGTTGTAGAACAGGAACAGGAATAGGCGTGGTACAACGACCGACCCTGTGGGTCCCCTTGTTTGAAGGTGATTGTTTGCTCTCTATGCCGTCGTAGGTTACCCAAGTCAGACGGTTAGAGAGCCACACTTGGATCCCCCTGATCATGTGATGCAGAACACTTTTTTCGGTTAATTTCATGAGGAGAGCATTTCGCCAGACTCGGTCTTAAGCCCTTGAATAATCATTTAGAGCCAGCAAGGTTCATTGCATGGAGTTGCATTGGAAACCTTATTACCTGAGACACATTCTGACATGATGACATTTCTGTGATAAAGGAAAGCCTGTTTGTCACCAATCTCTCCCTCACTTTTCCAACTGTCGATGTCAGTGAAATGGGCCGATTACTGTCAAGTCTCTGTAGAATGTTTCTGATTTTAGAATTGGCCTGACGTCTGCCACACGCAAGGTCTGGGGATCTCAGGTATTTGACCAGGATAGATTAAATATCTTGTGGAGCGTGGAGATTGCGACAGGGCCAATGTCCTGGAGGAACTGGTGATGGATCATATCTGGTCCAGAGGCTTTCGATTGATTCAGACATTTTAGGTCAACTTCGACTTTGTTCAAGGTGAAATCTCCACATGCTTCTGAGAAGGGGTCCTCTAGTCTCAAACGGCTTCTTCTTTAGGCCTCTGTGTTCTTAGGCTATCTTGAGTGGGCTTACCTCCTTGTACAGCTCCACAAAAGCATTTATTTTCTGTTTCTAACTCACATTGCTCGAACCATTTTTAGGGATAATACGTGCAGCTGGGTTGTTTCGCACATTTGTGAAACTTTGAAGGATACACCCCATCTCCTTCTTTCCCTTAGCAGATTACACCTCAGGGCCCCAGATCTCTGTCTTTCTTTCTTAGAGCATTTTCTTAAGTTCATCATCCATAGCTCGGTTGGTAGAGTGGTCGTGCCAGCAACTTGAGGGTTCCAGGTTCGACTCCCGCTCCCGCCATCCTAGTCACTGCCGTTGTGTCCTTGGGCAAGACACTTTACCCAGCTGCTTCCAGTGCCACCCATTACATGTAAATTAGATATTTGGCTTCACTATGTAAAGCGCTTTGAGTCACTACGGAAAAAGCGCTATATAAATATAATTCACTTCACTTCCTTTTCTTTAAATTCGGTAGACTGGATGCTGGAACTTTTGCTCAATTCATCTCCTACCTTTTTACCTTTTGACATTTCCCTCGTTTGCCGACTGCTTTCAGCCCGATGTGCTTACCTGCAGCTGTCATCACAGCTTCACGGAACTTTCTACGGAGCTTTGTTACTGAGTCACTGTCTTCATTGGGACTGTCGACAAGAGAATCTTCAACCGTCGTTTTAGTTTAGTTTTCTCCGATGCATACTCAATGTAGAGACAAAACGGTAGCCGAAACTGTTTTTTTCAACACGGCCTTGCGTTGTCTCCACTCTAAAACATAGCAGCCATCAAGCGCCCTTAAGAATAGAAGCACACTTCCGGTCTTCACAATAGCAGTGCTCTGTGCAACATCCAGACTGACTGCGCTAACAAAATAAAGGTTTCAAAAAAATGACCTTACATAAGAACTTTGTAGTTAAAGCCCTCATTGGTTCATTTATGTTGCACATTTATGTGTTTGACTTAAAACCCAGGTCAAAATTTACCAACAATTTATTTTACCAATAGATGTAAGGATTTTTCCATATAAGTACTGCATCATTTTGTTTTGATTCATACAAAAAAAACCCTCTAGTGATGATAAAGCTGTCATCATGTTGATGGTATTTAAGGTGGTTATACAGCTTGTACTGTTATGTTCTAGCATGTTAGTAGGTGGCATGACCCTAGGATGAAGGGGCAGCAGGTATAAGTTCTGTTGATAGGGTGCCAACAAACGAAGCACCGACGTTGTTGCAGCAGTGGATGACGAGTGAAATACAAACGGCAAAAATAAGTCAAGGCAAAATCAGATCGCTGAGGTGAAACAAGACAAAGCAATCAGGACGCAAAAGTACAATTCCAAACCAAAAAAAAACAAGTAATAATAAACCGTCGTTTATGGGGCGACACTGGCAATTAAAACCTTCTGACAAAGTGATTAAAGGCAGGTGAGTCCTCTAATCACTAAAAAGCAAATATGGATAATCCGTGCTAAATCCAGTGGTAAAGTGTCTGGCAGTAAGGCAGACAGTACATGGAATGGGAAAATAAGAGCACTAGACATGAAGTAAATACCAAAACACAGTAAAACAACACATAAAAGTCCAGGCTGTCATGAGAGAAAAACACATGTACAGGTAATTTTTTTTGTTTACACTAATAAAGTTCAGTGCTTTACCAGAGACAAACTATACTAATGTCTGTGTGTGCAATACGTTTTAGCTCGATTTGCATTTTCGCTGAATACGTTAATCATTTGACAGCCCTATTAGCCCTATTTAAAGTAGAAAAGTATTATTTTAGATATTAGTCGCACATATCTCATTTGACTGTGCAGGTGTATCAGATTTTGTTCAAGAGTGAAATGTTTTTCACAACTTCACTTTATGAGAAATAATTGAAATACATTTGCTTTCCTCTCAATACACTACCATTTTGTACTAAAACACAGGGATTAGCCGAAGACAGAACATTAAAACAATTATGAGTGCACACTAATATAGTGTACATAATGTTTGCTTGTTTTTGTCCAGAGGCAGAGTAAAATAAGTACTTAGACATTCATTTTAAAAGGTCCTCATAACATTGTTTAACCAGTGTAATACACAATTTTTATCCAGCCTAAATTGAGTACAGGAGTTGAGATTCAAACTAATTACTCGTCCTGACGAAGAGATTAAAATGACAGATATCACATTTTGCATAATGATGACAAGGCGGCTTATGCTTCCATGTAAAACACAGACTGCCTCTGTAACCAAAACAGCATGACTCATGCAGTTTGGGAGAGAAAAGATAGTGTGACAGAAAAGAGCCGTGGGCTGTCTTTAATATTGGATGTGTGGCTGATGCACCCTAATGGCTTAGCATTGGTCTATTTGAGACAAGAATAGTATGCTATCTGGGCTTGCGTGCGTTTGTGTGTGTGTTTGTGTTTTGACACAAGCCTAACTCAAAATTGAACTAGTTATTATATTATCTACATATTAAAATTAACAACTGAAATTGTAACCTTTTCCCAAATGTGCAAGGATTAATTGTGCAATTAAAGCACTATTATTATTTTTTTGACATGCTTAATAATCATAAGTCATAATGGTCCTCCATTATTATGAACTACTACACTTAAGTGGCCTATTCAAGGTCCCAATTACAGGTACTTACTAGTTTTAAAAGCCAGTTTTCGATCAACTCGACATTTGAACTGTTATTTTAACCCATTATGTGATCAGTGACCATTTGTATTGACTTAACTGCACTTATTTTAGAATGTTTCCTGTCATTCACAATCCTTATGTAAAATAAGAACACATATTTGTTTATGTACTCTAACTAGTAAATAAATGTGTTCAGAGGTCTGAATACAATGGAGCCTATTGGAGTCGCTCTACTCTACTTATAAAGCACTTAAAAAAACATCTAAACACTTTCATCAAGGTTTTATATACATGATGTAAGTATATTTGTAATGTAGTAACAAGTACATTTATAAAACATTTAATATTTACATAATAATAATAATAATAATGGATTAGATGTATATAGCGCTTTTCTATCGGCTAGATACTCAAAGCGCTCACACATATTTTAAACATCTTAAACATACAGCGGTGCATTAATTTAAATATCACTTCACAACTTTCGCTTTTTCCTTCAGCAGCGTCACTGATTACTACTCACTGCAGAGTTCATGAGAGCCAAAAAACATAATAAAACATCACTTACTGTACGATGTCTGCTGTCACTGCTGTCGACTGATAGGATTTTCATACATTTCCATTTAGTTGAAGAATGAAGAATTCTAGATCTCGATCTAGAATTAACTTTCACTAACCCCGAAGCGAGAAAGCGGTTGATGATGCCAACATAGCAGCAAAAGCTAGTTAGGTTTCTGTGATCACGACATCGCTATAAAGAGTTTGGCTGCGTTAGCGATTATAATAACAATATACCTAATATTTGATTAATATTCAAGTCACAAAATATAAATGGAGACACTTGGCACTTTTTGAATGGTTATTTAGAGGGCTTTATGGCTGGAAAAGAGCGCCTCCCATTGACCCCATTGTAAGCGGACGTGTATTTATGTTTTTTTACGAGTTAGAATGCATGAAAAAAATAAATTTGTATTTTGGTTTCTCATATTGATTGTGAATGATAGGCAACATTCCAAAAAAAGTGCAGTTCCCCTTTAGGGGGTCTTCAAAGTACCATACCAACTGTGTTAGTACTTTACACTCTCCTATATATTCAGCAAGGGGAAATATTCATAATCATTTGGAAAAAATGTACTACTAAATATAATTTACATTTAACTATGTTGTAAAGATTGGAATGTTGTCTTATTTTAAGAACCGACCTGAATTCCAAATGTCTCCTCAGATTTTTTTTTGTAGTTTCTGTCATGATCCCTCATGAAAATTGGACTTGTTTTATGTGTTCCGGTGTGTAGGTTTTTTCTTTTACATTGATTTTACATTACATGTGTTTAAATTTACATTTTTATTTACAGTATCTATGCACGTGACATTCATTCCTTTTGGCACCGGGGTCATTGCATTGAATACACGGCCAATCCAGCAAATGCAAAGGAACTGTTAGCGTCAAAATATGTCCTTACTGAAGAATAGTAGTCACTTAGGGCCCTATTCTACAGTTTGCGCTTAAGTATTTTTTAATGAATTTAAAGTTACGTTTCTTATTCGTATTCTCCCATCTGGCTGATACGTCCAGCCGGCGTAAATCAGGCAAAAATGCTTAAGTCTGGAATGAAGACAGACTCATCATTATTTATTATTATTCTTGTCTATTGTGAGCGAACTGTGGTGCTGAATTTCCCACAGGGATCAATAAAGTACTTTCTATTCTATTCTATTCTGTTCTATTCTATTATTAATGAGGCAGATCTTGCTGTGGCAACCTTTTTTTTTCTATGTTGTGTAAAAAGTATGGAACATAAAGTTTTACTAACACTTGTGAAATTCATTGAAATTCACTTCAAAAGGCCGCATCAATCAAAACAGTGCTTGTCACCTGAACTTGTGTTGTCATTGTGATGTAGTGTGTGCGTATACACCAGGGGTGGACAATTAATTTTTACCGGGGGCCGCATGAGCAACCCGAGCACTGCTGGAGGGCCACATCGACAATATTTCAATTTAATTTTGCTTAATATTTTTGATATATACACCGTAAGATAAATAATAATAATAATAATAATTAATAATAATAATAATACTTTCATTTAACCTAACTTAACTTTATACCAAAAGCACTGCTTTGGAAATCATTTGTACCCCTTTCAGAGATCACATTTAGTTCCCCTTAAACATCCTCATGTTGCACAATGAAATGTAAGCATAGGATGAAGTGTGCATTCCTGTAACTTTCTCTAGTAACAGCATTCCATGATTAATATAGATAAATTAACATTAATAATAAATGACAGTAAAATAAGCACACGTATGACTGAGGAGTCATAGTGTAACTTTATGTGGTGTTTGAGTTGTCCGACTTTTTGTGTGGCCATAAACGCACCAGTGGTTTAGTGGTATGCGTGTTGGTGACAGATGACAAGTTGGTTTTGGCCTGGTTTGTACGGCAGAAAATGACTAGTTTTTCGAGATAGAAGTGTTTTACTCATGTTTTTGGTGTGGTTATGGCCGAACATAAACAGTTTTGCTCAATAAAGTGATCAATATAATTCCTGGCCTCGAAGCATCTCAATAGACGTTACAATAATTGAACGGTGTTCAATTGAACAGTGTTGATGAACACCGTTAGGGCCGCTTGTTGTCACTTTCCCTCAGAGTTGCATTGCAAAATTATACAGAATAAATGTGTTTATTTTGTTTAGAATTCAGATGGGTTTGATTTGGTGCGCGGCATATATTGGCTGTGCGCAGAGGACGCTTGAGCAGTGCGCAATTGCGCAGGCGCGCGCACCTTAGAGGGAACGTTGCTTGGCAGTCCATGTCTTGTTGAAAACACGCCATTCGTAATCAACTTTTCTCTTTTTAGCGTCTCGGGTGTAAACCGTGCATCACTTGTCACTGTGCACCTTCACTCACAGGTTACACACGGACATACGCACATAAATAACACTTTTCAAAATAAAAGCAGCACAGTTGTATTGCGCGCACGACATAGATGTTTTTTCAACTTTATTTTGTAATTTGTGATTGCAGCTGTTCACATTCACTCACAATCACGCACGCGCATACGTCCACACGGAAGTAATACAAATAACGCTTTTCAAAACAAAAGCAGCACCGTTGTATTGCACACTCGACATAGAAACGTTTTAAAATGTATTTTGTAATTTATGATTGGCCTCACGCGGGCCGGACAGGGATGCACAAAGGGCCGGATGTGGCCCGCGGGCCGCAGAATGCCCAGGTCTGGTATACACGCACAACAGCGTCTTCTTTCTGGCTGAATGTAACTCCGTAGACTAAACTTTGGTTTCACTTGTTATTATAACCACCCTGATGTTGTGTGTGATGTTATCAGTTATGCAGTTCTGTTAGTACAAATGTTTGTTAGGCTGTGATTAATCAAAGGAGGCTTGCCCCAGATTTTTATACCAATCCCCACCACCGATCTGATGCACATTGTTGCAGCTCTAATGTGCAGTGAAGTAACGCAGACTTATACGAGATCTCGCAAATCTTTACGTAATGATGTGATAAGGGTGGTTGTTGTAAAGCAAACCACAAACATTTCATTCTGTCCTAACAGAGGATGAGAAGCAAATAAACTCAATCCTGCCCATATATGGGACGGTGTGGCGAAGTTGGTAGAGCGGCCGTGCCAGCAATCGGAGGGTTGCTGGTTACTGGGGTTCAATCCCCACCTTCTACCATCCTAGTCACATCCGTTGTGTCCTTGGGCAAGACACTTCACCCTTGCTCCTGATGGGTGCTGGTTAGCGCCTTGCATGGCAGCTCCCGCCATCAGTGTGTGAATGTGTGTGTGAATGGGTGAATGTTGAAATACTGTCAAAGCGCTTTGAGTACCTTGAAGGTAGAAAAGCGCTATACAAGTATAACTCATTTAATTATCATTGTAGGTGCTTAACGGCTGCTGAACGGCAGATCCTCAGAATGTCTCAAGCTTTTCCATCTATTAATACCCACAGTTGGGCCTCTGTAATGGCACTGACTTGACTTGACTCAAAGAAAAGAGAACGGTTTTGCCTTGTTGAACAACACCTTTATTCTTGTATTTGTAGCAAGAAACCAGACAACAGTAACAACATGCCTGGCTAGCATTGTATACACACACACATTTCATTCAACTCCCGCTAACCACTTCCCAGCTTCCCCGACCTCCGTGTGAGCTGGTATTTGACACAGGACCTGGAATAGCTGTCCAGGATATGTCTGTAATATGATTCTTTGATTTAGGACCTACAGAATCAGCATGTCCTCATGTGGTCTGCTTTACTACAACATTCCTTATCATGTGATTACACGCATATTTGTGAGATTTTGTTAAAGTCTATTTCGCTGCATGGTGGAGCCGTAACAATGGGCTTCAGAACTGGGAATTGGTGGATGGCGGAGATGTTCCGTGGTGGCGCCGTTCCACAGCCGTACGTATCCATTGGAATTCCTGTGTTAGACAGCTGTTTGTGTGTATTTGTGTGTGTGTTTGTGTTTTTTTGTGTTCCTGTGTGATCGGGAGCGTGACAGCTGACAGATTGACGTACTGTCAAAAAAAATCAATCATATCAATTTCTAGTCGCAATATTATATACAGTATGTATTTTATATGAGATGGTCACATAGTTCAAAGATCATAGACCGGATACATTGATACAAACATGTCAAATATACGCACAGTCACCTTTCGCTGTGGTGAATTTTGATTCCTACAAATAGGCATATATTACCAAAACTCCCTAACATTACAGTCAGATTGACTTGAATGTCCAAGGTATAACTTGTTTGTGACTTTAGTGGCAATTTTCCCCAGATTTATTTCAAAAGCTATTTGACTTTTGCAGTTTCACTGTAGCAATAATGCGTTATAATGTCCACACTCAATGCTTACAACATTATACCAATCATTGTCAAACTTACACATAGTAAAAAGCCAAATGGGCTACGTCTGATAAGATAACTGGCGCTACCTGATGAGAAAAGCTGCCTCCCAAACAGACTTTCAAACTCTAAGGCATGAACAAAACATAGCCCAGTCTTTCTAAGTGCATGTCATGTGTGACACAATGTGATGTGTGCATCACACACACTCTGACCCTGCTTCGACATCCCCGTGCTCGGCTGTTGGCATAATATTATCACGGACAGACAGACCGAAAGCAGAGCAACAGAGAGGATGAAATATATGAGGATTGTAATGCTCTAATAGTGTTTGTTCTGCCCTGCTCTCTCCCTCTGTTTCTCTCAGTGTGTGTTTTCGTGTGCACACACCCCGCAGATAAAGTTTAAGCCAAAACTACATTTTCCCAATCATTTAGTTTTGTTCTTTCTCAGGTCTAATTCTCTGTATGAGTACACACACATACAGAGAGAGAGAGAGAGAGAGAGAGAGAACAGTTACACATTATACTTGGGCTTCTCTTCTCTCTTTGCTCAAATTCACGCTGGATCAAACATCAAACAAGCTGGTGGTTCTTAGCAAATGTATCAGTGCTCTTGTCTTGGAAGAGAGAGCAAGAGACTGACCTTGATGGCCTCGTGTGTGTGTGTGCATGTGTGTGTATGTGTGCGTGATAAGGATGGTAGGCAAGGGAGGAGGCAAAACGGACAAGATAAGGAGAGCTGTGTTTAGTGATGAGGGAGCCTGCATTAGAGAAAAAGAAAGTGTGAGCCTGCGTGTGTATGAAAATGAAGGAAAAAATAACAGGGCCACATTTACATGACAATACGCCTTTCTAAAAACTTTTCCCACTGCATTTTAAAGTCCTAAATCTGAACATTACAATTATGAAGAGGATCCTTGTAAACATAATTTTTTAGAACAACTAATGCTGTAGTACACATACCAGGCCACTAGTTGGCGGTGTAATCATCCATCCATCCATTTTCTACCGCTTGTCCCTTACGGGGTCGCGGGGGGTGCTGGAGCCTATGTCATTAAAAATACAGTAAAATCAGGTGGTGGGTACAACTCAGATCTCAAATCTCCATGTTTTTTTAATGTTTTGACCAGAATTCATGCTGCACTAACCAGACTCTCACCAGATCCTTGTAGTTCGCTGAGCTCCACACACGGATCTGGGCTCGAGGGCAATGCAAACTCCTTCAAGATAGCAACAAACAATGAACCAATCAGGATCGCCGGTCGGGATTTCATAGATGTGACGTAGCGCCGAAGCGACTGTTTGATTCAAACCACAATGGCGACACGCAGCGAGGAGTCGTGTGCTGACATTGATTTTGCTATTGCAACTGTTTTGTCGAATCTATCGAATATTAATTATTTGAAAGATGAACAGAGAACTTTTCACTCTGTCGTTATCCAATATGTCGGCTGTTCTGTTTTGGATTTCCCAGCGTCGCTCTCATCAGCGTCACGGGTTGATTTGGATATGAGTGGTTGAAGAAGCACGTCATTCGAGATAACGGACAAGTGGTTTATCCAATCACATACAATGATTTTTTTACAAGGTCCCGCCTTCTAAAATACATCTCCTATTGAGAAGTCCCAGATCCTTGTGAGGAGCTCAGCGAACTACAAAAATCTCAAATGCTTTAAATGCATCCTGAGAAGCAAGGATGTGTAATGTAGAATCAATTAACGTTATTACCTTGTGGAAATTGTTTTCTCCTTGCTGGTGGCTTTTGCTATTAATTGCACACCAGCTGGATTCGCTGGCTGGAATTATGCTGCAGGTCTAAGTGCTCGATTATAATTTAGTGCCTATCATCCCATTATTTACATCAGGAGTAACATAACAATGTGACCTCGGACTATGTTAAGGTAACGTGCGGAGTTCCCCAGGGTTCGGTTCTTGGCCCTGCACTCTTTAGTATTTACATGCTGCCGCTGAAGACATCATACGCAAATACGGTGTTAGCTTTCACTGTTATGCTGATGACACCCAACTCTACATGCCCCTAAAGCTGACCAACACGCCGGATTGTAGTCAGCTGGAGGCGTGTCTTAATGAAATTAAACAATGGATGTCCGCTAACTTTTTGCAACTCAACGCTAAGAAAACGGAAATGCTGATTATCGGTCCTGCTCAACACCGACATCTATTTAATAATACCACCTTAACATTTGACAACCAAACAATTAAACAAGGCAACTCGGTAAAGAATCTGGGTATTATCTTCGACCCAACTCTCTCGTTTGAGTCACACATTAAGAGTGTTACTAAAACGGCCTTCTTTCATCTCCGTAATATCGCTAAAATTCGTCCCATTTTCTCCACAAGCGATGCTGAGATCATTATCCATGCGTTCGTTACATCTCGTCTCGATTACTGTAACGTTTTATTTTCGGGCCTCCCTATGTCTAGCATTAAAAGATTACAGATGGTACAAAATGCGGCTGATAGACTTTTGACAAAAACAAGAAAGTTTGATCATATTACGCCTATACTGGCTCACCTGCACTGGCTTCCTGTGCACCTAAGATGTGACTTTAAGGTTTTACTACTTACGTATAAAATACTACACGGTCAAGCTCCTGCCTATCTTGCCGATTGTATTGTACCATATGTCCCGGCAAGAAATCTGCGTTCAAAGAACTCCGGCTTATTAGTGATTCCCAGAGCCCAAAAAAAGTCTGCGGGCTATAGAGCGTTTTCTATTCGGGCTCCAATACTATGGAATGCCCTCCCGGTAAAAGTTAGAGATGCTACCTCAGTAGAAGCATTTAAGTCTCATCTTAAAACTCATTTGTATACTCTAGCCTTTAAATAGACTCCCTTTTTAGACCAGTTGATCTGCCGTTTCTTTTCTTTTCTTTTCTACTCTGCTCCCAACCCGGGGTGGACCGCTAGCCTGTCCATCAGATGGGGACATCTCTACGCTGCTGACCCGTCTCCACTCGGGATGGTTCCTGCTGGCCCCACTATGGACTGGACTTTCGCTGATGTGTTGGACTTTCACAATATTATGTCAGACACACTCGACATCCATTGCTTTCGGTCTCCCCTAGAGGGGGGGGGTTACCCACATATGCGGTCCTCTCCAAGGTTTCTCATAGTCATCCACATTGACGTCCCACTGGGGTGAGTTTTCCTTGCCCGTATTTGGGCTCTGTACCGAGGATGTCGTTGTGGCTTGTACAGCCCTTTGAGACACTTGTGATTTAGGGCTATATAAATAAACATTGATTGATTGATTGATTGAGTCTCCCACTTTCATCGTCACTATCAGACCTACTTTGACAAAAAAGAAAGGAGAAGTGAGCTATTTGTCTTTATTTGTATGACTGGCAACATTTATAATGTACTCACAATGCAGATACCTTTGCTTAAACATTGTCTTGTGGAATTGTATCATTAAATAGAGGCACCATGTTGTAATTGAGCAGTTACAAGTTTAGGCAAACATTATTTGATCTTTTGATTTGCTACTTAATATTAAAGTTAAAGTTAAAGTACCAATGATTGTCACGCACACACTAGGTGTGGTGAAATGTGTCCTCTGCATTTGACCCATCCCCTTGTTCACCCCCTGGGAGGTGAGGGGAGCAGTGGGCAGCAGCGGTGCCGTGCCCGGGAATCATTTTTGGTGATTTAACCCCCAATTCCAACCCTTGCTGCTGAGTGCCAAGGTGTTGAGTCACGGCTACCTCTTGAGCTACCTGTTGGAGAACACAATTTACATGAACAATTCAAGAGACCCATCTCTAATGTAACAACTCGTACAAGTAGATGCACACAATGCAGGCAAACTATGTGTAAACAGCAATAACAAAACAATATAGTGCAAAATAAAAAATGTTTTTGTATTGCAATTTGAAGCGTACTTAAACGAGGCTCTTTGTACTGTGCTGGCTTGCACTCACACACGAACATGGTCATTGTTTAATACAGTAAGCCAAATGGCAGTTTGCCAACAACTAAGATTACTCTGTTAGCAGTGCAGGCATGCTGTGGGCTGGACCGGACTGAAAGCTAGGTCTTGTGCGCTTTTTCCTTAGCTGCCGTCTACATTCCTTTTCCCTGATAAGCTTCTGTTCGTAGTCAACCGCCCCAGATTTTATATAGGATCGCCAGACTTGCAGTCACTTCCCAGGACGAGTGGTGGATATCACAGAGTATGAGAGCCTCCTTCAGCCTGCCTTTATATCTCTTCTTCGGCCGACCAATCGAGCATTTTCCAGTGGACAGCTCGCCATAGAGCAGTCTCTTTAGTAGTCCATTGTCCTCGATGCGGTGAACGTGGCCAGCCCACTGAAGCTGAGAGCGCAGTACTGTGGCGTAGATGCTCTCGCTCTCAACACGCTGCAGCACTTCAGTACCTGGTACTTTGTCTTGCCACCTGACACGGAGCAGAGCTCTGAGGCATACCATGTGGAAGGCATTCAGTTGTTCTGCGTGCCGGCTGTAGACTGTCCACATTTTGCAGACATAAAGCAGGGAGGGAAGAACTACTGCTCTGTACATCTTCAGCTTTGTGTCTAGACTTAGTCTACGGCGTACCCATATTTTTTTCCCTCAGTCTACCATCTGGCGATCCTGTAGGCCACTTCCTCTTTGTTGTTTACGGAGCGTGACAGACAAACAAAGTTATTACACTATTGATAGAATGGGCATCCGGATCGATCACCCCTACTTTACATTTAAGCTTTAGAGCAACGGTCAAGGACCTTTTTGCCTGAGAGAGCCATGGCCCAAAATAGCCACTCCTTTTTCTCTAGTCCTCCAATGATGATAGTACTTGAAATAAACTTTTATTTTTACATTTTACATTACTTTTTTTTCTTTTTTAAATGCCTAAAGTAGTCATTAAATCATGCTGCAAACTCTGCATGAAAATTCCTGGAACATAAAAGTAACTACAGTACCATCTGAACATGGATCACTTTCTTAATTGTTTTTTTTCTAAAAAGACCAGAAACTTGAATTTTCTTTCCAGTCCCATTTGCATTTCAAAACTACAGTATTTAGGAATATCTGTATGACATTATGCAATGATCACTTACTAACTTGAACATGAAAACAGAACATCCAAACTTTTTCTCTTTGGTAATGCTTGTAATTGAAATGATGATTAACTCACTCATGATGGCCAAAGGATGTATTGTGTGTTGGCATAAAAAGCAGCGCGTGAGAGCAGATTGTTAATTAGACAAGCTGGAGGGATTTGAGCTGATCCATTGCCACATGCCATATATGATGTGTCATGCAGCACAGTGTCATCCACTGAAATGTTGTTGTTGTTTTTAACAATAAACAGAACAGTGGCAACTGACAGTATCTTAAACAATATTGATTTCACGTATCACCTTTTAGATTTGATCTTACTCTATAAGATGCAATATATTGTAATTAAAGATCTGTTTACACATGTACACCACAACCACATCTGGGAATCGTTTTGTTCTTTGTACTTTTAGAAACTTAGTGGAAATAGGTTCACCACATATCCTTCATTGGTGTATAGTGGTATAAATGTGACATATGTACGCCAGTATTGACATCAACGTTAAATATGGAAGTTGTTGTAAAGGATTTGTAAAGATGATTACTTGTTGAGAGCCACTGCAGTTATTTAATTTGTTTGCACACACGGGCATTTTTACTTTTCACAGCCAAGACAGGAGGTGCCCGCTTAGTCTACGTACGAGTTATGTTCCCACAATGGTGTTGTATGTTAGGGTTTATTGTCGAAACTACCTAAATTATACATACATTACCACCTAGGTCCCCTCCAACTGTACACACAATACATGATGGACATATAAAAACAATAAATTAGCACTAGTACTAGTAAGTAAATAAGTTACATTCAACAGTAATACAAAAACTACTTTTATCTTTGTGGTTGTCTTGCACACTGGAAGGGGTGTTGCAAACGAGGGAGACACAGGATTATTGGAAGCAGTAAGTCTCAATAATAAGACCACTACTTTGTTTTTTGTTTTTTTAAAGGAGTGGATCCTTTTCACACATTCAAATATATCTACTTTATTGTCCATGATGGTAGCAACGGTTCTTTTTTCTGAGCATTTTACAATGTCTAATTTGACTTCACTTTTCTTCAATTTGATGAACTACAATCAGAAGAGTCTGAATTATGCCTGGGTGACACAATGTAGGGCATCACTAAAAAGTGATATTGTCCTTTCTCAGTGTAGTGACCTTTTCTTCCACTGCAAACATGTAAGTACAGTAGTTGTAAATTAGTGTGTTGTGACCACAAAATGTTATAATGTGAAACATTGTAACACAAAATTGTACTAGGGTATTTGTACTAGTAATTTGGTTAAAAGGGCACAACCTCACACAAGCCCAAATGTGTTTTAGATTTTATGAAAACAGTACTTGAACACCCAAATTCTTATTATTAATTTTAGAAGCTACCACATACATATTTATGTGTACTATGCTCAAGGACCGTTTAGCCAGACACCACATGGAACAAATAATGAATCAATTTCATAAAGTGGATGCCAGGCTTGTTGAACAATTTTGTGTTGTGCAGTACAACATGAAAAAATACAATTGATAAATAGAAATGGGTGTGTCAAAAACACAGTTGTTGTTGTGGGTGTGCTATGGCTTTGACCTTTGCTCAACAAGAACTAATTGGAGCCTTTAGTCAGTGACACTCGACTGCTGTGATAATGTATGACAGCAATTGAAGTTCTACTCAACAGTAGGTCACTGTGCAACATAAGATATTAGTTACTGCTTGTAAAGTTAAGAAAAATATGTATTGCGACTTACTGGTTCCCATTATTTTTGTATACATGTCCCCAAAGATGACACAAGCGATTCATGCATTCTTAAATATAAGAGTACTGTACAGTCGTCTGTCGTTTATCCAGGCCTGACCGTGATAAGCAAATTTCCGTAAAGTAATAGCACTAATACCCATCCATCCATTTTCTACTGCCTGTCCCTTTTGGGGTTACCTCATCGCAGGGCCAGCACAGATAGACAGACAACATTCACACTCACATTCACACACTAGGGCCAATTCAGTGTTGCCAACCAACCTATCCCCAGGTGCATGTTTTTGGCGATGGGAGGAAGCCGGAGTACCCGGAGGGAACCCACGCAGTCAAGGGAGAACATGCAAACTCCACACAGAAAGAACCCGAGCCCGGTATTGAACTCAGGACTACTCAGGACCTTCGTATTGTGAAGCACATGCACTAACCCCTGTTCCACCGTGCTGCCCAATAGTACTAATAATATATCTAACATTTCCCTAGATTGAGACTTTAAAAAAAAGAATGTTTACGACATTTTCGACGCTTTGTGAATCCTCCAAACGTCACCGACCACTACTACACGGCCACGGCGTGAAAATACTTCACATCTTGGTTAATTCCTCTAAGTTAGAACTGGGCTTCCATGTACTGAAACCCCGGGCATAAGTTGTTTTGCCAAAACTTGGTCAACTTGCAGTCGCACCTAGCTGTTTAGCTGTTTTCTTATTATCCCGTGTTGTTAGGTAGCGTTGCGTGTTCCGCTTTGTCATTCCACATTGTTTACATCAAAGGCACACCAATGTCATATGGAGACGATGATGTTCTTGATGATGTCTAGGAATATCTCGCTTCTCGTCGTTCGGCAATGCTCCCCAACGTGGGGATCTTGGATTGATGAGGCAGGTGTTGAAGACATCCATCCACCCATTTTCTACCGCTTGTCCCTTTCGGGGTGCTGGAGCCTATTTCAGTTGCATTCGGCGGAAGGCGGGGTACACCCTGGACAAGTCGCCATGTTGAAGACAGAGTGCATCAAAATATTCTGCTAACAAATGGTCATCTGGATTGTCGTGGTGAAGATAGTGCCAAATTTAACGGCCGTGTTCACGTTAGTATTGTCACCCTTATGGTCTAATTTTTCAAATCAATGTTCCTTATTGAAATTAATAAATGCCATTATTACAATCTGGGGTGGCCCAAAAACACCAGAATTCTAACAAGTAACATGCTTTTTATTCAAAAAAACCAAATGTCTAGATCAGGGCTATTCAACTACATAATGAAGAGGGCCCTAGTTTCAAGAGCCTAAGGGCTCAGGGGCCGGACATTAAAATGTGTATATTTCGTCAGAAAGTGTCTCCGCATGTTATAGACAGCAATTTTAAACTTGACAAACAAGTCAATGGCGTTTTAAAATCGTGTTTTTATCATCTTCATCTTTTAGCAAAGGTAAAACCGTTTTTATCTTTTAACCTTTTTGAACAAGTCGTGCATGCTTTTATTTCAAGTCCCCTGGACTACTGCAATGCACTTTATGCTGGCATTAGCCAAAAAGCTCTCTCCTGGTTGCAATTAGTCCAGAACGCGGCAGCACAACTTTTAACAGGGGCCAGGAGACGCCAGCGTATAACCCCAATTCTTGAGAGTTTGCACTGGCTCCCTGTTCATCTTAGAATTGATTTTAAAACCTTGCTGTTTGTTTTTAAAGCTTTCACTGGAATGGCACCTCAGTATATCTCGGACCTCATCCAAATTTACAATCCTGTGCATGCTCTGAGGTCTGAGAGCCAGCTCCAGCTCGTGGTGCCCAAGACCAGACTTAAAACCAGGGGAGACAGGGCCTTCTCTGTGGTCGGCCCTAAGCTCTGGAACACTCTGCCCCTCCATGTTCAAACTGCTTCTACAGTGGAGTGTTTTAAGTCTCGTCTTAAGACCCACTTTTATTCTCTGGCTTTTAACACTACGTGAGTTGTGTGGTCCTCTGTTGTCCTCCGTGTTTTTAAAATTTTGATTTCTATTTACTGTTTTAATTGGTTTCACCCTTTAAAATCGTTTTTAATCATATTTATTTTATATTGTTTTTTATATTGGTTTTTTATGTATTTATTTTTTGTTTTTATTCAGTCATTGGTGGAGCTAAGGATAATATTTGAATATTGTTTTTAATATTGTTATGCAGCACTTTGGAAACATTTTGTTGTTTAAATGTGCTATATAAATAAAATGGATTGGATTGGATTGGATATTCCTTTGAGACTGCGTTTACTTAAGTAAACACATCGGCTTTCACACTGCACTGTCAATAAATGCATTATACTGCCCTTGCTACTCATTTCCAGCATATGCAGCTTGACAGATAGTTACCACATGCAGAAACAGAAGCTCCAGAAGTTTTGTTGAGGACTGGGGACCGTCTTTTAAATTATTTTTCTTCCTCAGTTTTATTTCTTTACACTTCTTTTGCATTTAGGTTTCTTTATTTAAAATAAACATTACAAAAGTATAACGTTCACTGTGTATTTTATATAAATAATCTTCATTGTTCATTTTTACATACATAAAATAGGATGTTTAGTGTTGATTAATTCACACATAAACTAAAAATGTTTACACATATACAAATAAAACATCAACAGCAAACATTGCACAAAATGTATGTGGCTCAACACAATGGAACCTAAAATGAAGCGATATTGCCCTCTACTCGTCAAATTTAGCACTTCATGTATTAAACAAGCTTTGACCGCCAGGGTTACTCAGACAAACAACACAACTATGAATAAAAAGAACATCACAAAGTCAGCAATTGCAATACAAAACAAACAAAATATCTTCATGCACAATATCTTCATACAAAAAACTGAGCAGGTATCGTGATGAAGCTTACACGTGTGGATTTCTACCGTTGTGTAGTGTGTCCATTACTAAAAAGCTCCGGCAGGTAACAATGACTCGAGCACTGACACTTATTACGGCCGACAATAAACAGTTTTGCTCAATAAAGTGATCGATGTAATTCCTGTACTCTTTAAAGCGTCTCAACAGACGTTACAATATTTGAACAGTGTTGACGATCATTGTTATCTGTTGTGGCCGCTTTGCGTTGCAAGTCATGCAGAACAAATTGTGTTTATATTGTTTAGAGTTCCGATGGAATTCGATTTTTTGCGCGGCATTGAGTTGCTGTGCACTGAGAACGCATGAGCAGTATGCAATTGCGCATGGAACGTTGGTCCTGTCATTATCTACACTACCGTTCTCGGGAATCTGGTACGATGTCATCACTCAAGCTGAAGTATATGTCCCCTTCATTGTAAATTTTTTGGGGGGAAAATGCAGCTGAATGAGTGCTGGCTCGTCTTTTTTGATTGTTCAGCTTTGTGGTTTACACTCTGTGCTTGTGTATAAGAACAGGGGAAAATCAATATGATTACATGCAGTTCACTCTAATGTCTGTGTGTGTGTGTGTTTGAGGACTTTTGTTTGTTAATTTTGTTTGGAAAAATCGATTTGCAGCACTACAATTGCAAAACCTGCCTCGATCAATATTAATGTTGTTTTTTTTACTGTACTCTTTTGTTAGGCCCAGTTTTTCGATACATGGGCTTACACCTATTTCGTTTCTCGCGACACCCAACAACAGACTGATAAAAACTCTGAGTATGGCACAGATTGACATGTAAAACACACCATTGAAGATGGTTTCTGCATTGCTCTAAGAAATAGACACTGTTTTTGTGCTTTTTACAACATACTGTAAATAAGACAATGAAAAAGTAGTGTTAATGTTGTTTAAAAAAATAATCTGTTCCACCCTGTTTGAAACTAATCTTACTTCTGAACAGGAAAATGTTGCTGTTTGGAGACAATTACATTTTATCAAGCCTCCATAGGGCCCTGAGCAAAATTTTATTTTGGGGCTTTCTATATCTGATTTTTGGGCCCTCTATTTCTGCCAAAAATACTGATTGTTGATCATTCACACACCTACTATAATCTCATTGCGGCTTTGTCAGTGTTGTGTACATTATCCTATTGTTAGCCTGGAATATCTATACATATGGCATGTCATTTATAAATACATGCTGGTGGCCCAGTGAAGAACATAAATAATACCGATGTAATAATAACACAAATGATATCAATGATTGAATGATGTCCAGAGTGCCACATATGGGTCCTAATTTTAAAATGTAGAACATTCAGCTGTCAGAGTGGCCTGGGGGTTGAACGTTCCAAGTGATAAAGCTTTGTATTTACAGTAAAAGTGCCATCTTGTCTCACCAGTCTTGTACATATTAGTCTTTAATCACCAGGTTTTTCTTTTTAGCTAATTGTTATTATTTAATATTTACATTCTACCTTAAATAAAATATCAAGCAAACATTTAAATATTATTAATGAGAAATGTTGCCAGAAACAAGGTAACAAAAATAGTTTACATGTAAATGTAGGTGTGTACTGTAAATACATTTGATATGTAAATAACTATACTAACTTCAGTTGTTTTTGTAATATTATTCATTACAACTATGTGTACTGTCTCAGAGTGATCTGTGTTCACATTTACTTAGATGTTTTTCAATTAACCAAGCTCATCATTTTGGTTCCCAGAACGTTGTGATTACATTAGCCTTTTTGGGAAATTAACGTTACCTATTGGGTGCATATGGGTTGCTTTTCCGTTCCATATGTGCAAGCGGCAAGCATTTTTTCCGTTCCCGGAACTTTACATATGATGTTCTTTGAATGTTACTGAATGTTCTGCGATGGCAATGCTTTAAGTCTGCATATTTATTTCCTACCAAATTGAAAAAAGGGACGTTTGCCAAACATGAAAGAATACAGTACAAACTGAAATAAAGCCCTTTTCAAGAGTAATCGGCTATTCACTGTTATATGGATGTGCGCTCACACACTCTCACACACACAAAGATACGCATAGACAAAAACACACATTACAAGGATTTTTTCGCAACACAGCAAGGGTTGATTATAATGTAACAACAATCTTTTGTAGCAAAATAACACTTCAGTTTGCATTGATTAAAGCAAACTATAACCGACTTAACAACAACACAAAACTTAACTACTTCCACTTTAACTACCCCCGCTCTTCCCCACACACACACACACACAAATCCGACCCTGGCGACAACGCAATATGAAGTATGAACGATAAAACATTAAATATTAAGAGTATGTCAAATTTGGCTCCTACCGTGTTTACTTCCCTGACGACTTCCTTAAAGTGTTGTAATCAATCAGAAATATCAAGCAGCTTAACTGTGGCAAACATGGGGAAGTGTGGTGAGAGTTTTGCATATATTACCCATCATGCCCTATAATGGATTTATAGATGTGTAATTTAAAATTATATATACATGTTTTATAATGTCCACAAAGTTCAATGAGCAGAATGTTTGTTATTTGCGACCGTGTGTTGACTGTATTTGTCGATTATAGTTAATTTACACGATGAGTGGGTATAGTCGTTTGGATTGGGTCATATATTTTAATGATGTGCTCATTGTATCACAAAACAAACTTGTGGTTGTTACCTAATGTTTCCATCAATCTCCCCATGAGGGTGTCAAAAGCTTTTCGATATCATACCAAAGGTAATTGCAGCTATATGAATTTAGATAGAAATACACCGTGGGCCATTCATTATTAACTTGTGATGTCTCGCGGGCAGCACTAAAGACTTCGCCAGGCCATAATGTGAACACCCCTAAACTACTATTGAAACAATGTAAATATACCTGTATGTGTACGCTTAGGCCCCCTAGTGGCTGCGGGGCCATAAGCAGCCACTTAGTCCGCTTATGCCTTGGGCCGCTCTGCCTTTTATGTGCCAATGTATTTCTCATTTATTCAGGAAAAAACAACCGCTTGCAGACGCATGTCATAACACACTCTTCAGGTTAAGACTCAGCTGTCTACCTGCACCTCAAAGAGAAAGCTCTCCTATGAGGGCAAACATGTAAATATTCTGGACAGGGAAGACGGATGGTTCAAAAGGGGCGTGGGGAAAGTCACCTATATGTCAAAGTTAAACAAAAAAACATCCCTGAAAAGAGGAGGTAGTCTGCGACATTACTTTTCTCCCACTAACAATACTGTCCTTTTTAGCCATTCTTACGAAACTCAACACTAATACAAAAAAGACAAAGACACTTTTTTGGTTCCAGGGGTTAATACACATACATGTAGCAATGATGTTTGATAAGAAATTATCGAGTTCGAGCCTATTATCGAATCCTCTTATCGAACCGATTCCTTATCGATTCTCTTATCGAGTCCAGATTGGTTGTTGTATATGGAAAAAAACACACAATATTTGGTTTAACAAAAGCTCACTTTTGTTATATAAGAAAAAAATGTAATCTAATAAATAAATAAATATTGACTGTTACCCCCCTAAAAAAATAAAATAAATAAATATTGACTGTTGTTACCCAAAGTATATTAAGTGGGATTTTTCAGAAAAACAAATATATACAGTAACATAAAACCAACCTGTCTCTGTGATCACTATAGGTGCATAAATAATAATATAGTGTTAAATAAAATCAGTCCCTTGGGCACAAAACTGAAAATAATACAGCTCTCCAAAAAGTGCAATTCTGCTGCTATTTGACATAACTGTTTGTTATGATGCTTTGACATTTTTGCACTTTATTTCTTTACTGAAAGAAAATTCTATGAAGAGAAAAGTTGTAATGCAAATGTTGTTACAATGCTAAAAAATGAAAAGTTAAAGCTAAAAAAAGAAATACACTTTATTGAGTTAACATTATTTCTTTATAGGGGGAAATATGTTATGAGCTAGGGAATATAACAAGTACACTACCGAGCATGCAACGGGAGTGACGAGCATGCGCGGTAGCCCTGAAAAGTGTTGTTGCATGTCATCATTGGGCGGTATAGCTCGGTTGGTAGAGCGGCCGTGCCAGCAACTTGAGGGTTGCAGGTTCGATCCCCGCTTCCGCCATCCTAGTCACTGCCGTTGTGTCCTTGGGCAAAACACTTTACCCACCTGCTCCCAGTGCCACCCACACTGCTTTAAATGTAACTTAGATATTGGGTTTCACTATGTAAAGCGCTTTGAGTCACTTGAGAAAAAGCGCTATATAAATGTAATTCACTTCACATCACCCGGCAGCTAAGAATGAGGTTATGAGCACGCTGTGAAAGTAAACGTCAAGAACTCAGCCAACATGCCTCGTCTGCATTATTTATAATTAGACAGACAACACATATACAGTGTGATTTTGTTTTGTTTACAAGGAAAGAAAAAGAAAAGTTAAAAAAGGGAGATATGTTGTATATATATGTATGTACTGCGGTTGCTTTAAGAACGTTGCGACAGCTGCCTTAAAGGAGGTGCGTTGCTAGCCTGGTTGCTATGTTTCCGGTTGGTCGTAAAAGTGTTCGTCATGTGTTTGTAGTCTGCTCAAATCTCTCAGTAAATTTATTCATTGGATTATACCTTTTGTTTTGAACTTTATTACACCTTGGAGCGCTTTTTCCGGTCCATTTTTTTCCTGCTTTCGCTATCTGCGCCTAACGACTGAGCTACGTGACGTGATTTCTTGTGATGTCACACGGAGTATTCTGGTCGGGACGGGATTCGTTCCGAGGGATTCGAATAAAGAACCAACTCATTTTCTTTACTATAGTGGTCTCGATAACGGGTACCGGTTCTCAAAAAGGGATTCGAGTCCGAGGACTCTGTTCTTTTCTTATCGAACAACCGGGGAAATCGGTTTCGATTATCATCCCTACATACATGGAATGCTCATGAAATTGATTCCATCCTAAAGACTGATATTGTGTATGTTTTTCCACACAATGATGCAATGTTAACAAAGGGAATCCCAGCTCTAATGACTGTTGTTGTGGTGACAGCTGTAATGCACCATAATAGAGCAAAACCATTTCTGTCTGGGCATGCACCTGTCTTGCTGGCATTTTAAAGTCATGGCTCATGGGCCATTTGCAGCTTGCAGGCTCATATTATGTGGCCCTCTATCTAACTTTAGAGTTTATTCGCGGCCTGCACAATCTGTGCGGGTAATAGTACCATTTATTATGGCAATCTTGAATCCCATTTGAAAGAACACTAACATAGCTCCGGGTCACTACCTGCATAGCTGTTGGCAGAAGTAGTTAACACATTTAGTCACATGGTTAAAACGTGATTTTGAAGTTTATACTTCAAGCAACCCCAAGGTAAAATGAGTTTGAGACCCCTGTGTTAGACGATAAATGGTTTGAGTTTTAACACAAAGCGCTCAGAATAGATCTGTACAAGTCTATGATGAAGTCTGCTCAGATGAGAGGGGAAACGTCTTGTAAGACAAACTGAACAGTCCAGTTAGGATGGATTGAAATCCCTAAGATTACATTTTCTGATTTAAGATATTAATGGTTGAGAAATCAGTCCAGTTCTCGATATGAAATCTAATGTGTTTCCATATTTTCATGGATCAATGTCTGCTGATTGGAAATCATTAGAACACCAATAGCTGGTGTTATTAAAGCCTGTTATTGACTCCTCCTGCTTTAGTATGGTGCTAATTAGAAAGTGTTATGCTCGAAGTGCTTTGCCGAATCGACTCCACGCACACGTATGTCTTGTTTTTTGATTATTGCCTATGTTTTCTTGTTTTTTTGGTGGGAACAGCAACTGGAGATGAGGGTGTCTGAAGCTGACTCGGAACACAAACTTAAGCAAAAAATTAGCCGAGAGACGACTCATATCTAAAAAAAAATACTTTTGGGCGCTCTTGAGCCGAGGCACTGCATTTGTTCTACAATGCCAATATTTGGTGTGTTGTGGATTTTTAAGATTAATGAAATTACACTATAATATATGACGTGTTATGTGTAAAATTGTTTCTGTTTGGTTTGTTAATAAGGTCCCTGCGGAGAGAAGAGCAACGATGACTTCACTCTTTCTCTTCCTCATCCTTGCCCTCTTTGCCTCAGGAGCCAGTGATGACGTCAAGTACATCTCCAAGAGGAACTCTGGTAGGGCAAATACTTCTGTTGGTTCTTGTTCTTAAAAGATATTTAACATCCGTTGGCCTAAAAATGGGCGTTTCTATCCTTAAACTCTCTAAGGCGTTTTGTTTGTGTTTTGTTTCACTTTCATTCTGTGGTTAGAAAACACCCACCAGTCTTCTCAGTTTTCTTCTCTCTTTTTCATCTCAATGCGAGTCACTCACTGGATCTTCACTCTAGCTATCAAACGCTCCCTTTCTTTTTCCAAGCATGCTTTCAGGAGCCTCTTAACGTGAAACAGGGTCTATAAAGTGCTGATTGAGTCAGCCATTTTTTTATATTATTTTCAGCATTTTCCACTTTCTCTCTCACACACATATTCCACTTTCCACTTCACTTAAAAGGGAACTGCAGTTTTTTTTGGAATTGTGTCTATCGCTCACAATTATTATGAAAGACATGACGATGGATGGATTTTTTTTTTAATGCATTCTAACTTGTAAATAAACGTAAATAAAAGTCCGCTTAAAGCGGAGCCAATAGGAGGTCCTCTCTTTTGTCCATAAAATACGATAAATAACCAATGCCAACAATACTCCATTTACATTTCGTGATTTGAATATTAAACAAACATTAGTGATATTGTTATTATAAGCGCTAAGGCAGAAAAAATATTTATAGCGGTGCAGTGATCACAAGCTTGTGTGTAATGTTTATATCATCGAGTGGTCAGCTGTTTCCTCGCTTCCTTTCTACCTGGAAGTTTATTCTAGATCATAAATCATGCCTCTCACCTGGAAAGAAGAAGGCTGAAGACGTATTCCGACAAAATGGTACACCGATTCACATCAATTAGGACTCAGGAATGGCGAGAATGACACGAAAAGACACTTGGGTCCACCCACCTTTTCTTCGTGAGGATTACAAGTCATTCTCTCATCTAAATGGGAATACCGGTATATGAAAATCCTAGCAGTTTCCTGCTGTCATCCTAATGACAGCAAGCATTGCACAGTAAAGGATGTTTAATGATGTTTGTTGGTGCTCATAAAGTCTGCAGTGAGTAGTAATCAGTGATGCTGTTGGAAAAAAAAGCAAAAGTTGTGATGCGTTTATGAAATTAATTTGCCACATATGCTTAAAATAATCAAAATACGTAAATATTTAATGTTATTATAAATGTGTCCATTACTACATTACATATATACTTACATCATGCATATAAAACTTTAATGGAAGTGATAGGATGTTTTCTTTTAAGGCCTTTAAAGGCCAACTGAAACCCACTACTACCGACCACGCAGTCTAATAGTTTATATATCAATGATGAAATCTTAACATTGCAACACATGCCAATACGGCCGGGTTAACTTATAAAGTGCAATTTTAAATTTCCCGCCACACTTCCGATTGAAAACGTCTAGATATGATGATGTATGCGCGTGACGTCAACAATTGATACGGAAGTATTGGTACCCCATTGAATACAATACAAAAAAGCTCTATTTTCATTTCAAAATTCCACAGTATTCTGGACATCTGTGTTGGTGAATCTTTTGCAATTTGTTAAATGAACAATGAAGACTGCAAAGAAGAAAGTTGTAGGTGGGATCGGTGTATTAGCGGCTGGCTGTAGCAACACAACCAGGACGACTTACTTGGATAGCAGACGCGCTAGCCGATGCTAGCCGCCAACCGCACGGATGATCGGGTGAAGTCCTTCGTCCTTCCGTCGATCGCTGGAACGCAGGTGAGCACGGGTGTTGATGAGCAGATGAGGGCTGGCATAGGTGGAGCGCTAATGTTTTTATCATAGCTCTGTGAGGTCCCGTTGTTAAGTTAGCTTCAATGGCGTCGTTAGCAACAGCATTGTTAAGCTTTGCCAGGCTGGGAATTATTAACCAAGTAGTTACATGTACATGGTTTAATAGTATTGTTGATCTTCTGTCTATACTTCCAGTCAGGGACTTATTTGTTTTGTTTCTACCTGCATTTGAGCCCGATGCTATCACGTTAGCTCAGTAGCTAAAGAGCTTCGCCGATGTATTGTCGTGGAGATAAAAGTCACTGTGAATGTCAATTTCGCGTTCTCGACTCTCATTTTCAAGAGGATATAGTATCCGAGGTGGTTTAAAATACAAATCCGTGATCCATAATAGAAAAAGGAGAGAGTGTGGAATCCAATGAGCCAGCTTGTACCTAAGTTACGGTCAGAGCGAAAAAAGATATGTCTTGCACTGCATTCTAGTCCTTCACTCTAACGTTCCTCATCCACAAATCTTTCATCCTCGCTCAAATTAATGGGGTAATCGTCGCTTTCTTGGTCCGAATCGCTCTAGCTGCATTGAAAGCAATGGGAAATTTTGAGGAGTGCTTCCTCTGGTGACGTCACGCTACTTCCGGTACAGGCAAGGCTTTTTTTTATCAGCGACCAAAAGCTGCAACTTTATCGTCAATGATCTCTACTAAATACTTTCAGCAAAAATATGGCAATATCGCGAAATGATCAAGTATGACACATAGAATGGATCTGCTATCCCCGTTTAAATAAAAACAAATCATTTCAGTAGGCCTTTAAAGGCAGAATAGAGCGGCTCCATAGGCTCCATTGTAAGTGGACCTTTGATCGCATTTATTAAAGATTTTGAATGCAAAAACAATAATAATCCATCGTTATGTCTTTCATAATGATTGTGAATAATAGGCAAAATTCCAAAATAACATTTTCCTCAGCTTCCCCCTTTCTCTGCATGCATCACTGCTGCTGAGTGGTGCTGGTGTTGTATTACCTTGTCAGTGATAGATCTGCAAATGGTATTTGGGCCTTTTTTTCCAAATCTTTGGAGATAGCAAAATGGCTTGAATTTGCCCAAGACTGGTGTAGTAATTTGATAATGTTTTAAAGTTTAAATGTGTGGATTTTGTATTACTTGTTTGACATGCAGCAATATGAGGTCAATTTTATCACAACGGACGTTAGATTTGTAAATTTTCTGGAAGTAGGCAATTGTCAATGGTACCAAACGACTGTGGAATTGTTATACTGCTCACTCCAGATTAATTTTTGTTAAGTAAGAAAACACACAGGATAATGATACCGAACAAAAATATAAACACAACACTTTTTTTTTGCTCCCATTTTTTCATGAGTTCAACTCAAATATCTAATTTGTTTACTACATACACAAAAAACCTATTCCTCTCAAATAATGTTCACAGAGCTGTGTAAATCTATGTTAGTGAGCATTTCTTCTTTGCCAAGACAATCCATCACACCTCACAAGTGTGGCATGTCCAGATGCTGATTAAATAGCATAATTATTGCACAGGTGTACCTTACAAATAAAGCTCCCGCAGATCCACGCTGATGTCCGTGTCTCCTCTACTTAACAGCCATTTAAAAAATTAGAACCCTCACAAATATATTACACTATATACATCCATTCATACATTATATCATTTTGATTTATTCTCACGTGAGAAATTGCTCATTTTTAAGGTGTGGCAACTTATATTTGATTTTGTAGTAGTAGCGACTTCCTCCCGGTCAACCTTCTTTTGTTTTAACTTTATCGCACTGCGCATGCAAGTTTACATCGGGGCAACATGCACATTTACACTGGAGTCTGATAAAAATCACATTTTACTTGCATTGTAAACAGTCAGCTGGAAAAAAATCACATTCCAAAAAAATCTGATTTGGGCCACTTTGCCCTGCAGTGTAAATGTAGTCATATTGACTATGCTGACTGTTAATCAGGGGTCTCAAACTCAATTTGCCTGGGGGCCACTGGATGCAGAGTCTGGGTGAGGCTGGGCCGCAAGTAAAGATTTCTTAAAAAAAACAATTTTTTAAATGTCTTTATTTTTATTTTCAACACAAAATAAAATCAAAATATAAATGAACAAAATGAGACTTAAGTAAATAAATCAGTCAGTCATAAGTAATAACAATAATAATTTGATTTATACACATACACATAATGTGCAACCCGGTTCACTCTTTCATCTCCCTGGTATTTTGCATACTCCTCAGCATGTCTAGTGGTATAATGACGTTTTAAATTGTATTCCTTGTGCACGGCAACTTTCTCTGTGCAAATAAAACAGGTCGGGGTGCACCTGTGCTCAACAAAGAAATATTGCATCTCCCACTTTTCCTGGAATTGTTTTTGCTCATCACTATAACCTTTCTCTTCACTGCACGCTTTGAAAAAGACATGTTTGGGGTTGTGGAATATATTTGTATTTAGCCGACGCACGGAGAATAATGTTATTTCCGCTATGTGTGTCGTCCCACTTTTCCTCCCGACAGCAACACGGCGGTCGGCGGAAAGTACCGGGAAAAAGTGACGGCTCCCAGAGTGTTATATGGCGTCATATAAAAATATATGTAGTGTTCATCGTGTGAGGCAATGCAAATTAAACAATACAAAAACAAATAACGTTTGAATTGGTCCAGGTTATTAGGGACTTTATTACTGACGGACAGGTGTCGTGGTGTGACTGCAGCCAGGCACGTAAGACAACCCTTGTCTCCACGGCAACGTTTCTCTCGCTTTCACTCATTTGCCGCTTTTCCACTAACGCAGGGGTATTTTGGACCCAAATAACAAAAATTGTCTCTGTCTGGAGCCAACGGGAGTTTAAAGTCACGGTAGCACAATTAGCCCCGAACGGGCTAACATCACGACTAACGTGTTACACGTCCGATTCGCCCAGCGACTCTCTGTCGGAGTATCAGCGCTGGGGTCCAGTGCACCACAGTTTTGTATTGCCGCTCGCTCTTTCGGAAGCTACCGGACCGCTCGTCTCCCCAGCCCGGACCGGCGGGAGCGAGAAAGACACACACAGTGACAGAGCGAGAGAGAGCGAGAGAGAGCGAGAGAGCGAGAGAGAGAGAGAGAGAGAGAGAGAGAGAGAGAGAGAGCGAGGGATTGAGGGAGGGAGGGAGTGAGGGAGGGAGGGAGAGCGCGTGCAGGTCTCGTGGAAAAGCAGCAAAACGTTTCTCTGCGTGCATCACGCAAGTGACGTCAATGTTCGGTCCTCGAGAGCCATATACCACACCATGATTGGTAGATTCCCTGTAGCCCGGAAGAGTTAGGGCTACAAGGGATTCTGGGTATTTGTTCTGTTGTGTTTATGTTGTGTTACTGTGCGGATGTTCTCTCAAAATGTGTTTGTCATTCTTGTTTGGTGTGGGTTCACAGTGTGGCGCACATTAGTAAGAGTGTTAAAGTTGTTAAAACGGCCACCCTCAGTGAAACCTGTGTGGCTGTTGACCAAGTATGTCTTGCCGTCACTTGTGTGTGTCTGTTGAAGCCGCATACAACATGTGACTGGGCCGGCACGTTGATTTTATGGAGAAAAAGCGGACGCTAAAGCCAATGCCATCACGGTATGCCCACCCTCAATAGTGCCCTCTATATTGTTGTCTTCAGTATTGTTGAGGGGTGAAAGTCGGGAGGGTTGGCAAGAATGCTTCAGCTCCGCGCACACAGCGCTGTAAAGCGCCATTCATATAAAACTCGCCATTCATATAAAACTTGCGGGCCGCCCTAACATTAAACGTTCATATTAAGGTGGGGGCCGCACAATAACGTCTCGCGGGCCGCAATTGGCCCGTGGGCCGCATGTTTGAGACCCCTGCTGTTAATGCAATAATCCCATCATAGGTTCAAAGCACTGCAATACACTTTCAGACCCTTAGTGGCCTCACTATTCACATAAAAATCAGGGATTGGGCCCACCTTCAAAATCCAATGCAGACTTTTTTTAAAGAGGTACAACCACTCACACCTCTCTGATACTGTCAATCAAAATGAATACACTATTTTGGGAAAATACACAATTTTAATACTACTCTTGTAATAATCTGTTTTTAAAGTCCTTTGATGTCTCAAAACTGTAATAGTCAAACTTCCTTTCAAACTAATGATGAACATACTGTATGTGATGACGTATGACCGTAAATATACATCCATACTGTACTTTACAACGCACGTACTTTACTTTTCAAAGTCAAGAGCAAGGAGTCACGATTTTCTGTGCTGAAAAGGTAGATGTTTGTGGTGAGCACACACTTTCTCATTTACCCAAAGTCCGCTTTATTGTCCAAATATGTTCTTGTCCCTGTTCGTTCTATACTTGACAATAGAGAGAAAGAAGAACAAAAGGAACTTTTGACTTGCAAGAACTTTTGTGGGGCATCTTTTTGCTGAAGAACGATGGTCATGGAAACTATCTTGTAGTATTTTCACTCAGCCGTTGTCTTTAAACTGCATATAGTTTAATATTTTCAACAAGCTTCATTTCGATACGGGAAGCTACAAGAAGTGTGTATAAAGCCGGACTCAAAGTGATGACCTCAGCTGCTTAGTACTCTGACTTCATTGGATAAATGTAAAATATAGGAAGCAGTAGACGAGTTGAATGAAGGTAAATAACATCAAATATTACTTTATTACATGTTGTAGATTAGTCAATGAAACTCCACCATTTGTGTAGTTATTAGCTGCAACCTGAGTACACAGAATGCTAATGCTAACAAGCTAAAGCAACATGTTTGTGTTGTCTGCGTGAGATAAAGACTGACATTTATTATTTATATATCGTTATTTACAACTGGAATAAACCAAAATATTTCACCTGACCCTCATTAACTCATCATTTACATAGAAGACAACTTTCTGACTGTTGGACATTGCGGGGAAAATGCCTGACTTTTAAAGTTAATGTTAAGGTTAAGGTACCGATGATTGTCACACACACACACTAGGTGTGGCGAAATGATTCTCTGCATTTGACCCATCACCCTTGATCACCCCCTGGGAGGCGAGGGGAGCAGTGGGCAGCAGCCGTGGCCGCGCCCGGGAATCATTTTTGGTGATTTAACCCCCAATTCCAAACCTTGATGCTGAGCGCCAAGCAGGGAGGTAATGGGTCCCATTTTTATAGTCTTTGGTATGACTCGGCCGGGGTTTGAACTCACAACCTACCGATCTCAGGGCGGACATTCTAACCAAGTTAAAGTACCAATTATAGTCACACACACACTAGGTGTGGTAAAATGTGTCCTCTGCATTTGACCCATCCCCTTGTTCACTCCTTGGGAGGTGAGGGGAGCAGTGAGCAGCAGTGGTGGCCGCACCCGGTAATCATTTCTGGTGATTTAACCCCCAATTCCAACCCTTGATGCTGAGTGCCAAGCAGGGAGGTAATGGGCCCCATGTTTATAGTATTTGGTATGACTCGAACAATTATGAACAATTCGGTATGCTTTATTTTTTTTAGATAATATCGTTTTGTATGTTATTGCACAGGACAATGACCTAATATTCTCTGTTTATTTACATGTTATCAATTTACTATAACACTCCTCCATACGTCACCAGCCTGATTTGTAAAAACTACCCTGAACTGTGAATTGCACTGAAAACACAAACCACACACTTTTGCAGGAACATAGTTTCAGGTACTAGAGGTTCCGGGAAAAGGGCCTAATGATAAGGAAATATAGGCCAAATGTTTCTGTTCTCGTTGTGTTTTTAAAATGAAAATATTGAATTGGTGTTTTAACAAATGTGACAGAGGAAATTGTATACTTAATTGACGAATCACATATATTTTTTACAGAATTTTTTCCTTTTTTGGAAAAAATAGTAGAGAAGACTGTGCACTGTTTGACCCCCAACCTACCCTCTCTGTCACTCCGAGCTTGCTCGCTGTGTGTTTGAGTGAAGCGAGAAAAGAAAGGCTACTTTTTCCCTTCACCTTTTCGTTTTGTGTGCTTGTGTGGGTCTCTCGTACACTCCACACTGTAATGTGAGTTTACCGTGTGGGTTGTGAGATGGTGGGAGTCATTGTTTGGTTTTGGCACATGAATGCTTGCGGGCATACCTGCACACTTCAATTAGTTTATGTGCACGTTTATGTGTGTGTGTGTTTTGGAGCTAGGCTTGTGGCTCTGCCGCAAGTGAGCTCTCTAAGCATGCTTCTGTGTCTTTTCAATGTGGATTCATTTGTGTGTGTGTGTGTGTGTGTGTGTGTGTGTGTGTGTGTGTGTGTGGGTGAGGTGCGCACAAAGCAATTATGTGATCAGAGCAAAGCCAAGCGGACGTTTACGTGGGCGACTGTTACATTTTGGCAAAGACAGGATGAGAGATCTTCTCTCGCTCACTCGCCGCTTGTGTGTCTTTAACTGGACACCATGTGGACAGGAACTACAATTTCCTCGTGTCAGTTTCTCTGCTCTGCCTTGACGCAGCACCCACTGCAGCTAAAAGGGGATGCGCGGTGATAAGAAATAGGATACTGCGCAGAGCGTTGGTGGCTAGGCATTAATGAGATAATAAAACGCAATACACACACAATACCACACACATTAACTTTGTTCTAAATTAAACACAGCATGTATTTGATACTTAATATGACATATGCAAGCATATCTGCTCCCAATGCAATTAGACACTGTTGAATGTATTGTCAAGACTAAGCCTCCAGGAATACTCGAACAGCGTCTACTTTTTCAATATGTCAATTATACATTAAAAAAATGTGTATATTCACCTTAATGATGTATCTCATGGCCTGTCGGGGCGCAAGCTGCCTTATAAAGTATGGATATTGCAACGCGCTAACTTGCATCGAGTATTTACACAGTATAAGCCAGTGTTTTTCAACCTGTTTTGAGCCAAGGCACATTTTTTAATTGCAAAAATGCGGAGGCACACTACCGGCAAAAATCATTGAAAAACGAAACTCAGTTGTCAGTAAAAAGTCGTCGTCGCAATTGTTGGATGTAACTTTAAACCATAACCAACCATGCATCAATTTAGCTCTTGTCTCAAAGTAGGTGTACTGTCACGACCAGTCACATCACGCCATGACTTATTTTGAGTTGTTTGCTGTTTTCCTGTGTGTAGTGTTTTAGTTCTTGTCTTGCGCTCTTATTTCGGTGGCTTTTTCTCTTTTTTTGGTATTTTCCTGTAGCAGTTTCATGTCTTCCTTTGAGTGATATTTCCCACATCTACTTTGTTTTAGCAATCAAGAATATTTCAGTTGTTTTTATCCTTCTTGGTGGGGAAATGTTTGATTGTCATGTCCATCCATCCATCCATTTTCTACCGCTTATTCCCTTCGGGGTTGCGGGGGGCGCTGGAGCCTATATCAGCTACAATCGGGCGTAAGGCGGGGTACACCCTGGACAAGTCGCCACCTCATCGCAGGGCCAACACAGATAGACAGACAACATTCACACACTAGGGCCAATCATGTTTGGATATACATTGTGGACGGCGTCTTTGCTCCACAGTAAGTCTTTGCTGTCGTCCAGCATTCTGTTTTTGTTTACTTTGTAGTCAGTTCAGTTTTAGTTTCGTTCTGCATAGCCTTCCCTAAGCCTCAATGGCTTTTCTTAGGGGCAGTCACCTTTTGTTTATTTTTGGTTTAAGCATTAGATATATTTTTACCTACATGCTGCCTCCCACTGTTTCCGACATCTACTAAGCAATTAGGTACCGGCTGCCACCTACTGATATAGAAGAGTATTACACGGTTACTCCACCGAGCTCTAGACAGCACCGACACTCAACAACAACATATCATTTGCAGACTATAATTAGTGGTTTGCAAAAAATATTTTTAACCCAAATAGGTGAAATTAGATAATCTCCCACGGCCCACCAGACTGTATCTCACCGCACACTAATGTGCCACGGCACAGTAGTTGAAAACACTGGTATAAGCAGCTTTAAAAAATATATTTTTTAATTATATTTATTTAGCCCTTTTTTGCCAAAAGGGCTTCACAAACTCACAACAACATCCTCTGATCTAAATCCACATATACAGTAGCATGCACTTCGAAACAGAGAAAAGTCAGCCATTGAGAAACCCCGTCTTTCCAACCAATATGGATATGTTTAAAAAACACTTGAGAAATATAAAGAAATAAATCAAAACAAGTATGTATATAAAAATAAATAACATACATTTAAAACAAGTACAACGGTAACTCAGTGTCTCTTAATGAATATTTCAGAAAAAAAAATATATTTTGATGTTCTGTATTCATTATGCATTCATGTTATGTTGTAACATCTGCTGTCCACAAATCTCATCAAAAAGCAACCTGCTACAACTATCCATAATTTACTTCAAGTGTGGCAAAATAAGTTGCAAGATAAAACAACTGGCTTCTGTGCCATCTGTTTTGTTTTGTATTATTCTTTAAACCATTATTTATTAAATTGAAGTCTACAAAGCTAGTGTGCTAATGTATTAATATCAATACAATTACAATTACCGTAAATAATTACACTGCTCCTTGCATTTTTGTAATGTAGCAGATTATCTCCTTTTTCATAATCCTACTGGTATATACTGTATGTGTGTTAAATCAGTGGTCCCCAACCACCGGGCCGATTTTTTTTTTTTTGTATTAAATCAACATAAAAAACACAATATATACATTATATATCAACATAGATCAATCCAGTCTGCAGGGATACAGTCCGTAAGCACACATGATTGTATTTCTTTATGACAAAAAAAAAAGTTTTAAAAATTAAAAAATTATACCATAACACACCCCCCACCCCCACCCCGGCCCCCGGTCTGTGGGACACATTTTCAAGCGTTGACCGGTCCGCAGCTACAAAAAGGTTGGGGACCACTGTGTTAAATGACTACATTCTTTCGTCTTCCTCTCAACTTTTCCAGTTCAAGGATCTGTAACAGACAAGGCTGACAAAGCATTCATCACGACAAATACACAATGCATTCAGCTTTGTAAACACAGTCAAAAGGAGGTGATGCAACTCAATCGATTCAAAACAAAAAAAATCACAATGCATATGTTCTCTTTTGACAGTATTTGTTTTACTCATGCATCAGTTTTGGAAAAGCGTAAGACGGCATTAAGACGTAAATACAGTTGTGATCAAAAGTTTACATACACTTGTAAAGAACATAATGTCATGGCTGTCTTGAGTTTCCAATAATTTGTACAGCTCTTATTTTTTTGTGATAGAGTGATTGGAGCACATACTTGTTTGTCACAAAAACATTGGGCGCAGTTGAGTGTTCCAACAGGACAATGACCCCAAACACACGTCAAAAGTGGTAAAGCAATGGCTAAATCAGGCTACAATTAAGGTTTTAGAATGGCCTTCCCAAAGTCCTGACTTAAACGTGTGGACAATGCTGAATAAACAAGTCCATGTCAGAAAACCAACAAATTTAGTTGAATTGCACCAGTTTTGTTAAGAGGAGTGGTCAAAAATTCAACCAGAAGCTTGTGGGTGGCTACCAGAAGCGCCTTATTGCAGTGAAACTTGCCAAGGGACCAAATATTAACATTGCTGTATGTATACTTTTGACCCAGCAGATTTGGCCACAAATACATTCATAAAAGAACCAAACTTCATGAATGTTTTTTTGTGACCAACAAGTATGTGTTCCAATCACTCTATCACAAAAAATAAGAGTTGTAAAAATGTTTGGAAACTCAAATTAGCCATGACATTATGGTCTTTACAAGTGTATGTAAACTTTTGACCACGACTGTATGTCCTAACTCTTTTTTATTGTTTTTATTTTAAGAATAGGCATTGTTTCCTCAATTAGATAATTTTCCACACAAAGTGCTAATTAGTGGAAGAGATGCATTACTGGCACGGTAAAGCCGCCTTGAATTCATACAGGAATTATTTTAAAAAGCAGCAACACATTCATCAAGATATCACACAACAGCTGCCAAACACATGGCAACACTGATTTCTCAAAATATATTCCATGGAAAAAATCTGCCTTTATTATTAGTTAGGATTATTGAGTTGCATAAATGATTATTAAGATACTGCTACTATCTATTTATATTTCCCACCTACACCCTAGGTTAAACTGGTCAAGGCCACGCACTAACAGCTGCATCACCCCAGACAAAAGCAATAGATTATCTGAGATGGTGGCTGGAGATAAGATTCGACTCTTATCTTTATCACAGCAAGGACAGGAGGAGGAGATAAATGAAAACCCTAACTAGAATGTCACTTATTGCCAAGGCTTAAAAAACCTAAACATATAAGTCTGATAGACAAAACCAATCCTACAGTAAGTTCTTCCTTTACACCAGTGGATCAGTGGGTCACTGGTGGGTAAATCAAAAACCAGTTCTTGTTGAAAACCGGCTTCCATGGTTTTGATTTGACAGTTTTATTAACGATTCCCTTATCAAATCCTGTGGGCACGCATGACTTCACCACGCACGGCGTTGATCAGCAGCTCAAACGTTAGAATTATTCATGAGAAAGGAAGACAACCGGGCAACTTGCAATACTTGCAAAGTGGATTTTTGCATCAAATTGAGAAATGACCACCTTAAACATTAGCAGACACAGCTTTGATACGTTGAATGAATGACACATTTTGGATCCCTTCCGAGATGGAAGTGAATCACCACCAGCAGCGGCGGAAAAGTTAGCAAGTCGTCTGCTGCTAGCCTGCAGGTACTGAGAAACTAACACTGCCCGTCATGTTAAACGTGCTATTATTAAGTGTAAATGTGAAATTAATGTTTCTAATGCATCACATGACGAGATGGCGTCTGACTGGCAGTTTGCATGCCACCTTCCTGAGAAGTGTTCTCCACAGCGGGAGACACCGTGATTAGTCAAAATGATCATGTATGCTTCCTAATAAAGCAGATATGCCTACCGTATTTTCCGCACTATAAGGCGCACCTAAAAACCTCCAATTTTGTCAAAAGCTGACAGTGCGCCTTATAATCCGGTGCGCCTTATATATGGACCAATATTGAGCCTCCAACAGGTAGAAGTTTCAATCAATCAATCAATCACAACTACGGTAAGCAGCCGCCGACTTCATTTTCCCCCGTAGAAGAAGTTCTTCTTCTACGGTAAACAGCCGCCCCCGTAGAAGAAGAAGAAGCGCGCGGTGCATGCTGGGATATATGACTGCGCGAGGCGTGCCGTTTTGATTTCCATTTGTTTGTTTATGTAAAGACCCCAAAATGGCTCCTGTTAAGAGACACGCTTATGACGCAGAGTTTAAACTTAAGACGATCAGTCACGCAGTAGAACACGGGAATAGAGCAGCACCGACACTGACTCGATTATTGACGACTTCGACGAGACGGAGCCGGGCATGTTGGATGCCGTATACGCCCAACTGTTTATTTCGGACCCTGAAGAAGAAGAGTTTGAGGGATTCGTGGATGAGGAATGACATCATAAAGTGAGCTTTACATGTTTATTTTGTGTGTTGTGTGACATTAACGTTTGAGCAACGTTGAGTAATTGATATATTGTTATTGCTCTGCACTATTTCGAGTGATACTATATTGTGATTGCACTAACGTTTGATTTACCGTAACAATATCACTGTTTTTTACGTGTTTATCGAATCAGGGAAAAGTTTCCCTCCACTATGTTGTATAAATGTTGCACTACATGTTATACCTTGCTGTTGTTAAAAGATAAACAAAACACCACGCCACTGACTTTACCTCGGGGAAAATAATAAAACAGCTGTTTGTTCATTTTGGGAGTGAACAGAGTTGTCGGAACGCTGGTTTGTAATCTATTAATACAGTTTTAACTGACCTATCTGACTGTGACTGTGCGCCTTATAGTGCGGAAAATACAGTAATTTTCTGCTAAATGATGGTTAATTTTCATAGTTGGTTTAATAATTGTACAGTGAACAGTTCTACTTGACCAGCTTGTATTTGTCTTCAACTGACTTAGTTGTACTTACTTTTGAGCGCCCAGATGATCAAATGTGCGGTCTCCTTCCACTGTGGTTGAACTCACAAGACAACAATATCCATTTCAAATTTTTAATAAATACTTCAGACTGACATTATTGTCCTTTTTATCTCCATCTCAATGGATGTTTCCAGGTGTCTCCAACTGAAGTGATATGAATAGATTTGAATACTTTCCTCATTTTATTACATGTGGTGTACACGGCATCCAAACTTCAAGTGCAATATGATATTTTATCTTCCAGGGGCGCTGGACTTACTCCAGCCTCAGAAGCGCCTAAGAACAAAAGTACTTAAGTCCATGAGAAAATACATGCAAACCTGGATTTCACAGGGAACGCCCACATTTAAGGCTCTACCTTAAGTGTGCATCACTGGCAGACCTAAGTCGAGGGGGAAAATGCTTCCACAGTTTTTTTTACTTCAGCACATTGGACATGATAAAACACAACACACACACACACACACACACACACACACACACACACACACACACACACACACACACACACACACACACACACACTACATAGAAAAACTCAATAAGTTTGTTCCACACTAAACATTGAATGTAGATACTTGATATGACATCTGAAATCATATCCTTTCCCCCTTCATGTAAACACAACTGAATGTATTGTCAAGGTTCAACCTCCAAAGCACTCTCACAGGGTCTAGTTTTTCAAAATGTCAGTTATACATAGAAAGAGTACATTCACCTTAATGAAGCATCTCTCATGGCCTTTCACGGCAGCTTATAATGTGCAAAAAATAGGAACTAATGCAACAACGGCCTAAAAAATGTCATGTATGGTATGTGTTTGAAAATAAAACAAGTCATTGATTTGAATATTTTTAATTAACACAAGAAACCTTAGTCGTTAACATCTACAATCGGGGCGGTGTGTGTCGGATGGTCGAGCGGCCCTGCCTGCTACTTGAGGGTTCCAGGTTTAAATGTAGCGTAAAGATGTAGATTATGGGTTTCACTATGTTAAGCGCTTTGAGTCTAGATAAAAAGCGCAATATAAATATTATTCAATTAAATTCACAATTGAGGCTGTGAGAAATAACCAAAATAGAGACCAAAAAAAGAAAATAAATACATATACATAAATACACATATATACACATAAATACAGTATAAAATACACAGCCCTGCGATGAGGTGGCGACTTGACCAGGGTGTACCCTGCCTACTGCCCGAATGCAGCTGAGACCCCGAAAGGGACAAGCGGTAGAAAATGGATGAATGGGATGGATATATTACACATGTGTATATATATTACACATGTGTATATATATACATGCATATATATATATATATATATATATATATATATATATATATATATATATATATATATATATATATATATATATATATATATATATATATATATATATAGATATGTGTATATATATATATATATATATATATATATATATATATATATATATATATATATATATATATATATATATATATATATATATATATATACACATATCTATATAATAAAAAAGAAATTAAAAAAAAAAAATATATATATATATATTTATTTTTTTTTATAAAAAGTTTCTCGTGGCCACGAGAAAGTTTCCGGTAGTTTTTCTATATTTTGCCGTTTTTTAACCTGTAAATGCGTTCAAATTTTGTCAAATATTTACATTATGTTATGCTATGTTATATAAGGTAGTGTATTCTGCCATAGTTCTAAGTGACACCGACTACAGGCAACACATTTCTTGTATGATAAGCATATTTTGACAATAAAGCTGACTTTGAGGTATTGTAACAGAAGCTTGGAGAAACGCTTGTGTCCAATCCCATCACATCTATTTGATAAGAAGCATTATTATTTAGCATTCTATTTCTTAAAGTAAATGCTCAATCATTTGACAATTTTATGAAACATATCCATCACTCCACTAGGCATGAGAACATGTCTGTGATACCACATTTATTTCCCTCAATGCAACTGTGCTTGTGTGTGTTTGTGGGAGGATGGTCACACACCAACCACTGCACATTTTGCACATTTGTTGCCTCTCTCAGCCAGAGATGACAGGCTGCGTGTGTGTGTGTGTGTGTGTGTGTGTGTGTGTGTGTGTGTGTGTGTGTGTGAGTGTGTGTGTGTGTGTGTGTGTGTGTGTGTGTGTGTGTGTGTGTGTGTGAGGTGGGTGTGCTTCAGCGCACAGAAATAAAAGAAACATTATTAAAGGCTCGCTTACTAACCAGCTGCCTCACATGCTTGCCTCTGATTGCAGTCCAACTCTTGCTGTCAAGATGCATGACAATGTTTGTCATTTGTGTGTGGATAGCTCTTTTTCGTCCACAATAGTACAAGGGAGTGGAAAGGGGGTTTACTGGAAGTGACTTAGTTATATTGCTGTTGTACTAAATCCGGCTTTGAATGGTCGGGTTATGTTGACCCGTCAGAGCATATGTCTATTTTATTTATCTGCACGCTGTAAAAAAAAAAAGAAGGTTATTGTTACGATAAAAAAACAATAAAAACTAGCAGCTCAGTTGCCAGAGTTTTTGCGTAAAATGTAAGGTGTGTTATACAAGAAATTACTGTAAATTAAAAAACAATTATTTTTACAGTAACACTCTGGCGAATAAACTCAGTTTTTTTTACTGTTAAATCTGTAGTCATTGTTTTTTACAGTGCATTACTCTAAATTGTCAGTGTTACTTTAAGATTTTGGCAACTGAGCTGCATGCCAGGTTTTTACTGTAAAATACTGACTTTTTTTTTCAATTGCACAAACAAGAGTTAAACTACATTTTTAAGGAAAATGTCATGAAAAAAACCCCACAATTTTAGGGTAATGGTGGGAAAAAAGACTATAAGTGATACTCTGGTGTTCTACAATCAAGTATCAGAATATTACGATCTTTGTTGTGTGCCATCCATTTTTTTCCCTCCATCTGTGTTCAATTGGCATTGGTATGAAGTTTTATGATTAGCTGTCGGATGCCAATGTCTTTAAAAAATGTAAAATACTTTACATTGCCTCTAAAAACATATTCGTAAACCAATCTACTGTATATTATGAAATAACACTGTGTGTTAATTAGGGGTGTGGGAAAAAATAGATTCAAATTCGAATCGCGATTCTCACGTTGTGCGATTCAGAATCGATTCTCATTTTTTAAATATCGATTTTTATTTTTATTTTTTTAAATCAAATTTTTTATTTTTTATTTATTTTTTATTTTTTTAATTAATCAATCCAACAAAACAATACACAGCAATACCAAAACAATGCAATCCAATTCCAAAACCAAACCCGACCCAGCAACACTCAGAACTGCAATAAACAGAGCAATTGAGAGGAGACACAAACACGACACAGAACAAACCAAAAGTAGTGAAACAAAAATGAATATTATCAACAATAGTATCAATATTAGTTACAATTTCAACATCAAAATCCCTCATTAACATTATCATTAGACATTTAGTTTATGAGATGCGATGCAAGTGTAAGCCACTGTGACACTATTGTTAATTTTTTTTATTTTATTTTTTTATTAATGTTTGTAATGATAATATCAATGAGGGATTTTTAATCACTGCTCTGTTGAAATTGTTACTAATATTGATACTGTTGTTGATAATATTAATTTTTGTCTCACTACTTTTAGATTGTTCCGTGTCATGTTTGTGTGTCCTCAATTGCTCTGTTTATTGCTATTCTGAATGTTGCTGGGTCGGGTTTTGTTTTGAAATTGTATTGCATTATTATGGTATTGTTGTGTATTGTTTTCATTAAAATAATAAAAAATAAAAAAAAATAATAATAAAAAAATAAAAAAATCGTTTTTGAATCGAGAATCGTGTTGAATTGAAAAAAAAATCGATTCTGAATCGAATCGTGATCCCAAGAATCGATTTTGAATCGATTCGTGGGACACCCAAAGATTCCCAGCCCTAGTGTTAATATATTGGAGATAATATATAATTAAGAATGTTCTTTTACATTTCAGACTGTGCTTCCTCTCTACAACCTTACATTGTTCTGCTCACTTTCTGTCACCCTCTCTCTCTCTCTATGTCTCCATGTCTATGTCAGGTTGCAAGGTCATATTAAAGATTCATCCTTTATCTTGTTCTGCATTCAAATATTGATAAAAGCTGACACAACATTGACTCCGTACTCTGAGGGGTTTTGCTCTGCATATTCAGACCAAAACACATACTCACTGAATACGTTTTGGCATACCCCTCATTCACAAATCTGCTACTTATGGTTTACTTTGTCTTCGCATGAGCGAATCAATCTTATCATCTTCAAGGAAGAAAAAAAATATATATATATATGTGGCATTTCTCGCTTTGTGTGAGACTAATCACTTTTGACAGCTATTAATTTGGACAGGAGGCCCAAGGGAACTTGACAGTAAGAGTCCTCTATTAATTACCCTTTCAACTTACACACACACCCAGTTTCAAGAAAGATGCACATATATGTTAGAGCATAGTGGAAGCAGGTAGACCTAGTTGCAAAAAAACAACTAAAATACATTTTTTTTGTATCAAATATCTAATGCTCAGGCTATCATCAATACGTCTTTGACTGGCCACTGTATTAAACACAATGATACGCTGGCAAACTGTTATGTGCAGTGTTTATATATATATATATATATATATCCATCCATTTACTACCGCTTGTCTCTTACGGGGTCGCAGGGGTGCTGGAGCCTATCCAAGCTGCACACGGGCGGAAGGCGGGGTACACCCTGGACAAGTCGCCGCCTCATCGCAGGGCCAACACAGATAGACAGACAACATTCACACTCACATGCACACACTAGGGACAATTTAGTGTTGCCAATCAACCTATCCCCAGGTGTATGTCTTTGGAGGAGGGAGGAAGCTGGAGTACCCGGAGGGAACCCACACAGTCAATGGGAGAACATGGAAACTCTATACAGAAAGATCCCAAATCCGGGATCGAACCCAGGATCTGAGCATTGTGTATATATATATATATATATATTTGTTTTTTTTCTGGGGAAACCATTGAGTCCTGACCCCATGACCACACTGTCGAGTATGTACATTTATGTTTCTTCTAAACTAATTAAAGGTAGCGCTAATCAATGTGTTTGTTTTACTTTTATCCAAATGATAGTTGATAAGAGAACCGATAATGAACCGAAGCGTTAAGCAGAATCAAAAGTGGAATCAGAACAGGAAAAGTCCAATTAATTCCCATCTCTAACTGTCATATAAAGGATCCTTTGTCCTTTAAAAGAGCAAATAACTCCTGATGTACAGACAACAGGAATTTAGTAATGCTGACAAAAAAAATTGAAAAAACAATGGTTTAAAAACAAAGGACAATGGTTTTCAGGAATGTACAAAATAAGAATATAGTAATAGGGAAAGTGAGGTCCGGTCCCCTGGTCATTAGCTTTATGGAAATGATGCCACACAAAAAATTATTTGAATAGCCCTGGTCTCCAGTAGTGTTTGACTTACCTGGGAGTTGCAGGCAGCCTGTCTCTGATTTCCACTCAGTGCAGTGTGTACGTACAGTAAGTGTAACTGTCTCTGCGTGTGCCTTGTGGCTGACTGGGGACCACTCCTGGTTGTGATGTCGATAATCATAGGGTAAGCAACAAAAGAAAGCGAAAGTTGGAAGACAGGAAGATATGGAGGAGAGTTGGAGCGGTTAAAAAGAAAGATGGGGTAAAACAAAACTAATAGGAAGCCCTTGCTGTCAGCCAGTGTGTAATTAAGTTCTGCACTCTGTCTCCATTGCTCTGTACAACTAGTAATTTTACTTAACCGGAGCAAAGGGAGCAGACACAGAAGGACAGGAGAAACAAGGCTGGAGGTGACAAAGAACAAGAACAGGAGAAGTAAGTAGAAGCTGCTGAAGATATTGCTTTTCAAGTGAGGAGCATTGACAAAAGAAAGGGGAACTATCATCTTGTACAGATTAAAAGGTTAGACACGATGATTAAAAAATCAGACAGTCAGGAAATTAACAAAAGTACAGCCAACTAAAATGACAAGGGGAATCAAGGTGCAGACGTTTAAGATGGCAGTGGTGCCTCTTTATGTCTCCATAGTCTGTGGCATGAACAAACAGTTTGAGCCCCCGTTGTCAGTTTATTTATAGAGCACAAATCGTACACAAAGCAATTGAAAGTGCTTTACAGAAAATTTAAAGAAGGCAAACATACAAATGTAAAATCAGACTTCAAATTAAAATCAGAAATACAATCATCATAAAAACAATCAAATTTAATTATAATTAAAATCAATCAAATACTGTAAATAAAATACCTTGAGTTGTCATTTGCAAAATGAAATACAAGTCTTTTCAGGCTGGATTTGAACATTGCCAACGTTGTGGCCCGTTTCATATCTTCAGGAAAACTATTCCAGATGTTAGGAGCGTATAACTATATCGCAATTTCACAATTTTTGGTCCTGGCTCTAGGCACCAGCAGGAGTCCACTCCCTGAGGTTCTCAGGACTCGAAATGGTTAATATGACTCTAGCATGTCAGAAATGTACTTAAAGGGGAACTTGACTTGTTGGGGAATTTTGCCTATCGTTCACAATCACTATGAAAGACACGACAACGGATGGATTTTTTTTAATGCATTCTAACTAACGTAATTATGGTACGTAAATATGACCAATGGTAGCTCCACTATTCCGCTCAAAAAATCAGCTACATAATCATTCAAAAAATGCCAACGATACTCAATTTACATTTTGTGACTTGAATATCAACCATGTATTAGCGATATCAATATTATAAGCGCTAACGCAGACAAACTATTTATAGTGGCGACATGATCACTTCCTGTGTGCCTTTGTTTTCATCACCAACTGATCAGCTGCTTCTTCGTTTCCCTGCTCCCTGTAAGTTTATTGTAGATCATAAATCTTGCATCTCACTTGCACAGAAGAAGTTTGAGTAGGTATTCCGACAAGTTGGGACAAGTTGACAGCCATTTAGGACCTGGAACTGGCGAGAAGGACACAAAAAGCACTTGTGTCCCCCCCCTCGTTTATTCGGGAGGGTTACGAGACATTTTTCATCTAAATGGGAATATATGAATATCCTCGCAGTCTGCATTCTCGTGACAGCGGACCTTCCACAGTAAGTGATGTTTTGTTATGGTTGTTGGCTCTCATAATGTCTGTAGTGAGCAGAAATCAGTGAAGAAAAAAAAAAAAAGCAAACATTGCGATGCATTTCTTAAATTAATGTGCCGCGTATGCTTAAAATGATCAATATATGTAAATATTCAATTGTATTATAAATGTACTCGTTACTACATTACATATATACTTACATCATGTATATAAAACCCTACAGGAGGTATTCAGATGTTTTTTAGGGGCTCTATAGGCAGAATTGAACGGCTCCATAGGCTCCATTGTAAGCGGACTTTTGATCAAATGTATTTAATATTTAAAATGGATTTTTTTTTAAATGCATCTGTTGTCATGTCTTTCATAATGATTGTGAACGATAGGCAAAATTTCTAAAAAAGTGCACTTCCCCTTTAAACACAAGACCATGAAAACACTTGTACACAAGGGAACTGTTTTAAAGTCTATTCACTGAACAACAGGAAGCCAGTGCAGTGACATGATCACTGCACTAATATGGTCGTATTCCCTGGTTCTAGTCAGGACTCAAGCAGCAGCATTTTGGAGGTACTGCAGCTGTTTTACAGCTTGTTTAAAAAGCCCAGTGTGAAGGCCATTACAGTAGTCAAACATGCTAGAGACAAAGGCATGGATTAGTCTTTCTAAATCTGACTTAGACAATACATTATTTGATTTTGGCAATGTTTTTAAGGTGGTAAAAAGTTGCTGTTATTGATTTGATGTGGCTGTTAATGTTTAATTCTGAGTGCATTATTACCCCTAGATTTCCAATCAGTTTATTAGGTTTTAAGGAGAGGGTCTCAAAGTGACTAATAATAGTTTTTATTTGCTTATGTTGGCCAAAGACAAGACTTTCTGTTTTGTCTGAGTTTAGCTGAAAAAAAATAGTTTTTCATCTGCACATTGGTCTGTTCAATGCAGTGACAAAGTAAATCAACAGGCACACAATAAATTAACAGGTTTTGCTGCCAAACATGACATAACTGGGATAGTGCTATGTCATGAAACAGTTTCCTCTCCAGGAGTCAAAATAACATTGTGTGCCAGGTCAAAAATACAGTATATTGTCAACCTTATCATGTTCCTTCAATATTGTACTGGAAATCCATTTAATCTATTCATCTACACTATTTATATACAACACGACAGACGTGATTACTACATACTTGTTGGCAGTGTTGTTAGCTAGCTCTCTATTTCTAAGAGAAATGTGTCACATGTGGGCTGACTTATCTTGGCTCTACAGACATCGTCATCTGGTTGGGTTTGGGCTGGCAAGACAGTTATCTAACAATAGCACCATACTCGCTGCAAGGTGTTTTTGCATTTAAGCGATACAGTAGGTAATGTAGACTAGTCTTAAATTCCTTTTTTATTTGTTGCACATTGTGCACAAAACTGCTTTTATCCATGCTTCCATCGGGCAGTTTTTTGTGCTGATGTCACACAATCTTCAATCAGTGTCTCTTGGTGCGCCAGGAACATGGCACAGTCCCTGCTGGATTTTGCAAGGTTTTTTGTTTGTTGCCTGATTTTGTGGCAGCTTTCCTAAAAGTTGAGGCACAATTTGTCATGGTTTAAGGTAGGACTGGGCGATATATCGAATATATTCAATACATCGCGGGTTTGTCTCTGTGCGATATAGAAAATTACCAGTGACGTGCGGTGAGGTCCATGGCTGGTAAGGCACTGACTTCATCACAGTCAGATTTAAAAACATATGAACCCTAAAGAGTATCTTATTAACCATGTGATTGGCAGCAGTTAACGGGTTATGTTTAAAAGCTCATGCCAGCATTCTTTACACATACAAACTGTAGCACACAAAAAAGCACATTTAATACAAAAAACATTATTATGGTCTTACCTTTCTTGCTGGACATCCACACAGCCAGCCTTTGCGTGTGTACCACGCCGTTTACAAAGAACGGGTCTTCTGTCCCCAAGTCAAAAGCAAACCTTTTAGCTCCGGCGTTGGTCTACCTTAAATTATTACCTCCTGCTTCGATTGAAAGCCCAGTTTAGAAAACTGTTTTATTTTACATATGTAATCCTCCATGTTTTTAATAAAAGTTCAGGTGAGAGGAAATAAACAATCACTGCACTTGACTTAACTGTTGCTTGTTCTCACTTCTTCTGCGGCCGAGGAATGATCTCTGGGATCACTATCGCCCTCTACCACCAGGAGGCCGGATTACTGCGAGCCTCAGCCAGTAAGTTTTTTGCAGCAGTTTTATGAATGCTCAGCACAAAAAATATGTTACACACATACAGTTGTTGACAAAATACATTGTACATTATATACCTCAGCTAACTATATTATGCCATAGTTTAGTTAGCTGATATAATTCATATAGCAATACAGTCTCACTGCACAGCAGGCCAGCAGTTAGCCGAGTCATTGCGCACAATCCATGTTGAGGCACAACTGAGTGACGTGCCTCAACTGGCTGCTGATCACCGCACCGTCTCTTCTCAGTATTTCAACGGCAAATGTGAAAATAAAAATAAAAATAATCTAAAAATGGTGAAGTTAAATGGAAAATAACTTTAGTATAATCACTGGATACATATAACAATTTAATTATTGTTCTTTTCTTTTTACATTTTTTTTCTTTCCATGATGGCAAGTGAGACCCCGCCTCCCCTGCCTCTACTGACTGCACGTCACTGAAAATTACTATATCGTGATATTTGAGTATACGTTCTCACGCTGTTGCTTTTAGTTGTGGGCATTACACTACATGCGTTTCTCACTCTTTCTTGTCTCCTTCTCACAGAGAGATAAAACAAGCGCACCTTTTTACATACGTCACATACTGTCGCGCATGCAACGTGATATGCCCTTGCAGAGCATAGAGGTAGCAGCATAGGTAACGTTAGCTGTGGTGCTAGCGGTGCGGTGTGAGTGGTAATACGAGAGAAAGAAGGTGCGAATCTGGTAACAAATGAAGGAAGAAGAATTAATTCCCAAAAAAACAGCACGTGGTCCATCGTCTGGCGGTGGTTTGGCTTCAAGCGGGAATATGTTGAACAGACAACCGTTATATGTCAAGTATGTGGCAGAAGTGTTGCTACAAAAAGTAACATTACTGCTAATTTGTAGCATCATTTGAAAAGTCACCCGCTAGAGAATAAGGAGTGCTTGAAACTGCATGTCAACATCTTTGACCAGTGCCACACCAACAAAATGCCCAAGCAACCATTTCCAGAAAACACAGTATGAAACAAATAGTCAACAACAGAAGGAGATAACATCCGCAGTAAACTACCACATAGCGAAGGACATACACTATTTGATTTCCTATTATGCAGCTCATTTTTAATTGACAGTTATTGAAATATCTTGTATGACATCATGCACAAAAGTGCACTTTACTTGTTTAAAACTAGTTTAGTGGTGTTCTGTACAAAAAGTGCACTTTAATTTAGTGTTGTTTTGATATGTCATCTTAGTGACATCATGCACAAAAGTGCACTAATAGCTTGTTTTGAAATGTGTCTGACGGTTTTGCACTTTCTGTTTTGGAAATGACATGAATGTTTGTGCCACTGTTTAATAACTGTTTAATAAATACAGTTTTGGTAAATTGACTTAGTTGTTATTTCCCTCTCTGCATGAAAGTTTAAAATGAGCATATATTAATGCAGTATGAACAAGAATGTTTTAAAGTAGACACATAGAATCATCATACTGCTGTGATTGTATGCATCAAGTTTTAATTCAAGGCTAAGGCAAAATATATATATCGTGTATCGTGACATGGCCTAAAAATATTGAGATATTAATAAAAGGCCATATCGCCCAGCCCTAGTTTAAGGCTGTTTCTTTAAATAACGTTGCTGAGCTCATTTTATAAATCGGAATAGGCTCCAGCACTCACCGCAACCCTCAGAGGGACAAGCGGTGTAAATATGCGATGTGTAACTATCAAAATATTACGTCAAATTACTTTTTGTCAGGCAATATTACATTAAATGACAATTTTACATAAATGCATACATCCAAACATGTTGTACATATTTATTATGTGCAGGAAGAAATAACAGTTACAATTGTGTGTGTATCTTCCAAACAAGAAAGAAGTTTTATCACGTCAACATCGAACTAACAGGCACACCCCGCTTCGCTGCAGGTCCGCACGCCACGGCCACCCCCCACAGCCACAGAAAAGGAAAACTGTCCTTTTCCGGGCACGATAAAGTCTTAAATAATGTCAAACACGTAGTGTTACAATAACGAGGAAGATAAAGTGTTTGTCTCACACCTAGTAATCAGGCATTCACATTTTGCCACAACACACATGGGGGAGAGTCCTAGTTATGTTATGTTATGTTATGTTATTTTCATTTATTATGCGCCCCCCAACCAACTGTTACATCAGCCCGGGGCGCAGCCCGACTGGAGAAACAAAAAAAACAGAAACAGAGACTGAGACACACAAAGGAATCTAAACTAAACATTTAAGACTCACAATGAAAACATAGATTAAAAGTCATCTGCGGTAAAAAGGTGAGTTTTAAGCCGTGCTCTAAAAGAGTCCAGAGTGGTGGCGGACTTAATACTCAGGGGGAGCTTATTATTAGCTTAGTTGGAAATACAGCCAAATTAACTCCTGAACTGACATTTTCACACACACCTCAAGCCACGCGCACACATCCAATGCTTTTTCGTGCGCACGAGAAACTATTTATAAAAAAAAAATATATATATATATATATATATATATATATATATATATATATATATATATATATATATATATATATATATATATATATATATATATATTTTTTTTTTTTTTTTTAATAAAAAGTTTCTCGTGCGCACGAGAAACTTTCTCGTGTGCACGAGATACATATCTAAAAAAAAAAAATCCCCCATGTCCCTTAAGGGGCTCCGTATAGATATAATAAAATACATATTTATATGTAGCTAGAATTCACTGAAAGTCAAGTATTTATT